>NC_044910.1:41001846-41188219 GCF_001633185.2 Quercus lobata
CTTGATCCTTTACTTAATTTCACTGCAAAATACATTCAATCAGTATGTCAAAATCTCCTTGTAATCCATATATAATAGTCAGTAAACAAATCCTACACATACAAAACTTCCATGGGTAAGGAAACACTAAAAGAACAATTAGGATGTTCTCAAGATTTAACATGAGTCACATAACAATAGAAAATATATCATAAAATGAAAAAAAACTGTCAATCTTAAAGTAGAAAATACAAGAAAACACACCGGAGAGCAGCTTCCCTAGCAGCATCACGAACTTCTGGCTTCTCAGCTCTCCTCTTCTGGATAATCTCTAAGGTGGCACCAACAATGGACCTAGAGTAGGGCTTCTTGGCAGCACGTCGCCTTTACTTCACAGCCTCTTGAGCAATATCCTAAGTGTGTCAAGACCATAGGCACATTCAATCAATTTGGGAAAATATATCGTAAGGTTTTCAACAATTTGGAATACGAAGCATTATCTATTATCTTGCCTAGAAGCAATAGCGGTGCAAGAGTTCTCAAACCAACTTAATATCCAAATTTTTTTCTAGGCTAAGATACTAACACATCATATTAAAGCTAAGTTATTGGAAACGGGCAAAACTTGTCCAATTCAACCAATTAATTTCAACATTGTGGTTGCATTCACCAATGCAGCACAAAATGGATCATCATCTCTCAAGGACAACTAAATTCAACTATATGGTTGTGTTAGCCCAATGCAACTAAGTAATTATGGGTGCGTTTGTATAAGCCGTTGGAAAACTATGTTTTGAGTTTAAAATGAGCGTTTGTAAAAAAAGCTATTAGTTTTTGGGTTTTAAAAACGCTATTTTAATCTCCCAAAACTCCTAACCGAAAGCACCCTGTACATAAGTTTTGTCCATAAGTAAATTCCGACCCAAGTGCAAGACATAATCTTCAAATCATATACAAAATTCAAAAGGTTTCACACCTTCTTATGTTGCTTTCTGTACATGGCTGTCCAGGTAAGCTTTGATGGCTTCAATTTGTTGTGGAAGTACCTCTTGCATTTTGAATTGAGAAACAGGAACACCTAATGAAATTTGAAAGACAGAACAAAAAAAACCCACCACATTGTCAAACATATCAATGAAAAAAAAAAAAAAACAAAACCCAAATCAACTCTCTTCAAAAACACGCGGCAACACTAGAGACAGAACCTTAAATCGTTAAACTACCTGAGAATCAGAACGAATAAACCTAATGCCTCTCCCAGGGTATATCTTGGATCCACTGAAACGACACAGTTCCGTCTTGATATTCATTTTTCCAACATCATCGTATATATTAATCGTTAGATTTGAACAGCATATCAAACAACAACTTTAAATATTATTATCTTTGATTCAGAGAAACACGAGCTGATTCTATTTTTGGATTAAGATTATTTATTAAGCATGAACCAAATTAAAAAAAAAAAGCCATTTCGATTTTGAGATTCTAGTTTTGATTTAGCTAGAGAGAGAGAGAGAGAGGAGAACATACTTGAGAACCATGGCTGCTGGTTTGGTTGCTTAGCTGCGCGCCTTTCCTTTGATTGCAGAGAAAGAAAACCCCTAGAAAGCTGAAACGGTGAAAACGCGGCATATGTATATCAGGAAAGGATGATAAATAGCCCTTCTATTTGAAAATAACTACGAAAATGCCACTTTGATGAGGGGCTCGCCTGAATGCCCAAATTGCCATAAAATCCTAACTATATAGTTAATAGACACGGTTCTCAAACTTTATCATTTACTAGCATTTCGAGTCTATGAGACTCGATTTTTATGGTCTGATGTGGCATTTGTTTCCTACGTGGAAATCGAGTCTCTAAGGCTCGATTTATAAACCAAAAAAATTTAAAAAAATTCTAAGTCTCTCGTACAAACCAAAATATCCAAAACAAAATTTAAGAAATCCAGATCAGAGGGAGAGACTCAGATCAGATCAGAGAAGCCAAAATACCCAAAAAAATTTAAGAAATCCAAATTAGAGGGAGAGACTTAGATCAGATCAAATATCAGCTAACACGCTGCCTGGGTCGTGCGTTGCTTGGGTCGCGCGCGGCCTGGGTCTCGTGCGGCCTAGATTGCACGCTGCCTAGGTCGATCGCAGTGCACCGCATTGCCTGGCCTGGGTAGCCACCTGGCCTAAGTCGCGCTGCCTATGTTCTTCTCTCTTTCTGTTTCTGGTTTTTTTTTTTTTTTTTTTTTTTTTTTTTTTTCCTGGGTTCTTCTCTGATCTGTTATTTATAAGGGTTGTAAATCGAGTCTAGGAGACTCGATTTTCATGTGGTCCCCACGTGGAAAAATATGCCACATCGGACGTGATTAGACCATAAAAAATTGAGTCTTTGAGACTCGATTTATAGGCCAAAATCGAATCTCATAGACTCGAGATGCTAGTAAATAATATAGTTTGATAACTAGAACTACTAACTACATAGTTAGGATTTTATGGCCATTTGGCCATTTTGGCCGAGGGGCTCCATTGTTACTTTGCTAGGCCAAATAGTTAGCCTTATTTTAACCTAAAATTCAGATCAAAATGGTTAAAGCCCGTTTCAGGTTCTTAGCCAACCAGCTCGTCCTTTGTTTTAGATGGATCCTATTGCTCAACCCAATTTGTTGCATAGGGGAGAGTACTAGGACTGTCCACGGGTCGGGTTTGTGCCCCAACCCAAAACCAACCCGCCAAATTCAGGTGGCAGAGAAGCTAACCCACTGCCAACCGCCGAAAACCATAGGTCAAGTCGGTTTTGATTTGAGTCAGCGATGATATGTTTCGAGTCAAAACTGACTAATCTCAACAGTGGAGATCTTGACGCTGGTGGTGGTAAAGATCTTGACAAATCTCGTTGAAATCTGGCCTGGATTTCGATGGATCTCATCGAAATCTGGTCAAATCTGGACGGATCTAATCGAGATTTGGCCTAATCTGGCCAGATTTGAGTCTGGAGAGAGGAGGAGTCTAGTCAGGTCGGTTGGACTTAGTTTTTCATGCAAAGACTTGTCAACCGACTTGCCGAATTCGGTTTTCGAAAATGAAAATTCGCCGTCAATCGTTGGTAGGTTAAGTTTCAATCCAAGTTGGCCGATTTGGGCGAGTGGGTCAGGTTGCGGGTTAGGATGGACAACCCTACAGAGTACCATCGCCTAAAATATTTTTAGTATTTTTCTTCTTTTTTTTTTTAATGTCTGTGATGGCTACTTACCCATGATGGATGGGGTTACCCATTATTGAGGTCTAAAAAGTCACAATGTTGCACCAAGGCCCAAAATGGCACCAAGAATTGAATTTCATAAAATAAATAAATAAATACTTGAGCCTGCAATAAAGATAAAAAGATGATAAGTCCAAATCCATTAAGGGTTTTAAGGAGGAACCCAAACCCACAAAGGGTTAAGCCTTAGAACTCATGAAACGAAGGGAATAAGAAAAGCCCAACCCGCCAAGGTCAGAAAATTGCTAGGAAGCCCAATGGTAAGAACTAGGCCGGGATACCTAGGGATTACTAGGAGCTTGGAATCCTCGGGACGTATAGTAAAGCTAAGGTTGGATTAAGACAGTTCAAGGGGGGTGCTAAGAAACACAAGGAATGAGAAACGGATATGTCCCTATCAGCCAGGCAATGATGCAGAACGGAATTAGAAGGCTTGGGAATCAACAATTCATGAACAAATGGCTAGTACCTCAGGGAAACCAGAAAGAAGAACCATGAAAGGAAGTGGATGGGAAACTTTCAACCTAGCAGGAAGGAATCAGCTCACCTGGGAAAAATGATAAAGGGAAAGGTAGCCAAAAGCTGAGTCTGAAAAGGTGGGATTTAGAAGCCTTGAAGGAAGAAGGACCAAAGGTCAGTTCTTTAAGGACACCAAGAATGGAAAGTCAGCAAGAGACTTTTGGGGAAGAAACCCCAAAAGAAGAAAATTAAGAGGAATGAGGAAAGGACTAGCCACCAATGTTACTGGCACAACATTGGTTCTGGTACCCAAGGAGTAAATGGGGGGAATCAGTGATATCCCGAAAATCCTAGGATGACACTATAAAGAGGGGAAGCAGTCAATAGTGAAAGACAGTCAGCAACAGTGAATTAGACTAAAATCATTGAGAAAACTCAGTCAGAATTCAAAAAAAAAAAAAAAATGAGAGAAAAGAGGGGGAAATACCGCCTGGTATCCCTAAACAACCACTAGAGAACATATTTGGATTCAAAGGAATTCAAACTTTGTAAGTGTTAGAGGTCTGAAGAGCCATCTAAGTTTGTGATTTTTAAACCTATTTAGACCTTGTAACACATCCTAGTGAGCATAGTGTATTGCGCAATTAAGAAAGTAATGGAATATTTTGCATTGTTTTAAGGATCCTTAATGCTTCATTTTTGTGTCTTTCCTTGTCACTTCGTTTCTTTGCTGTTTCAATGCATATATTTCTTGTTTGTTAGCATGTATGTGTTGTAGGATTCGTTCTATGTGCACCATCTAGTTCGTAATCAGCCCATTTAGCTACAATGAACCAAACCCAATCCCTTAAAACAACAAGTAAATGGTTCAGGATCTTTATTTCTACTTAGGCTTGTGTACTGTTCAAAAAGGACCCACACGCCCATTAACCCATGGGTGAGGGAACAAAGTCCAACATAGGCCAAGTCACATTTGTGTAATCTCACCTTTGCAATTCTCACATAGATCCAATCGTTTTAATGTTTCACTTGGTGACAAAACTTATGTTAACTAGATCAACATTTTTAGTACTTCATATATTTTTTATAAAGCTTGTCCATGCATTTGGATTTTTTTTTTCAATGTAATTTAATCATGCTCCACAACCAATTCCAAGAGGTATCCAATTCAATCAAAGACCATGTTTTATAAAGCAAAGATCATTAATTCAAACATTTTCTTCTCATGACTTGTATTGGTGGTATTACTTTTATTTTATTGTTATTGATTTTTGTTGATGGTAGTTTTAGCAACAAATTTTCTACAAGCTTGATTTGACTAAGCCCAACTTTCTTGTGGGTCCAATTCATGTATTATAATTTATTTCATTATTTTTATCTTGATCCAAGTCATTTCATTATTTTAATCTTGACCCAAGCTCATGTGACATAAGGAGAATTTGAGAAAGTGTGCTTTGGAAGGTATGAGTCAGGAACGAAGCTGGGACTTAGAGTTAGGGAAAGCAGTTATGCTATTGGCTCCAACCTTCGACTATTTTACTGCTAAGTAGTTGAGATTTTTTTTTTTTTTTTTTAGTGCGTCTATTACTGGGCGAGAGTAAAATTATTTTGTTTAACATTTTTTAAAGATCCAGGTTGTTTGTTTTGAGTAAAATTAGTTGATTAGGCTTAATTATTTTTAGTTTTGCTATTAGTAATTTTTGTTGTTGGGTTATTTTTTGTGGGCTTTGTATATTTTGTTTTAGAATTTAGATCTATAAATTTTTGTATGACCTTTAAAAGGAAGAAGATACTTGAGCTACAGACTTTTTTACAATTGCTAATATAGTGAGTGGTTATTGGTAAGTAAACAAATAATGTAATTGGTGGGTCTAGATGCAAATTAGTAAGAATTTTTTTACTTCAATGGTTTGTAAAAATGCTGTAGAAAAGTTTAGGGCTATAACATTATTCTTAAAATAACCAATGATATTTGTTAAGAGGGGCAAAGTATAATTTTATATAACAAAAATGCTAAAATTAGTACCTCTCTCTCTCTCTCTCTCTCTGTCTGTATGTGTGTATTTTTTTTAATTAAAAAAAGAAAGAGTGGGACATTTTCACCCAATTGGATACTTCTAGCTCCTATTGTATGTGGCTAAACATTATGACCAACCCATTTCAGACCCTAGAGTTTATTGACCTTGCATGCTAGACATCACTAAGAACAACTTCCCAATGCTCTATGAAAGAGAAACCAAAGACCCTAGGTCAATTTTTTCCCAAATTATGCTAAAAGGCATTTTGTTTTGTCCAAAAAAAGCCAATTGAAAATTACTCTTTACCTAACATGTTAGGGGTCCAAAGCCTCATTTATTGTTCAACATCAATTAGTAAGAGCACTTAAAACTCAATATAAAAGCTTCTCATTCATATCAAATAAGGTCTATCACGTTTTACCCTTAAAATCTTAACTTCATAACAAAAGCTCATTCAGCCATTAAGGAGTGACATGATTATGAGGCATAAGGGGTGAAAATAGTGATAGCATACTTCTAGCTCCTATTGTATGTGGCTAACATTATGACCAACCCATTTTAGCCCCTAGAGCTTAGCTGACCTTGCATGCTAGACATCACTAAGAACTGCTTCCCAATGCTCTATGAAAGAGAAACCAAAGGCCCTAGGTCAAATTTTTCCCAAATTATGCTAAAAGGCATTTTGTTTTGTCCAAAAAAAGCCAATTGAAAATTACTCTTTACCTAACATGTTTGGGGTCCAAAGCCTCATTTATTGTTCAACATCAATTAGTAAGAGCATTTAAAACTCAATATAAAAGCTCCTCATTTATATCAAATAAGGTCTATCACGTTTTACCCTTAAAATCTTAACTTCATAACAAAAGCCCATTCAACCATCAAGGAGTGACATGATTATGAGGCATAAGGGGTGAAAATAGTGATAGCAAGGAGTCTTTTCTCTTTCCCCCATCACCTCTTTCAAATTGTATGTGAGAGGCGGTTAAAGATTAATGAATTTTGCATATTCTTCCACCCTTTGTTGTTTAACACTTTGATTTTATTCTTGTGATGCACCATTAACCTCTATTCAATAAATATGAAAATATTGAGTTTGACTGTCTCAAATTAATCGCACTTTAAAATAACCTAAGGGGAGTTTTAGGCACGTTCTATAATTTCAACCTCATCACAAAAATGTTCTTGACAATTTCATAATATGACTAATCTAGTGATAATTTAAAAATTGCATATTATAACTCATTTGTAATGAAATTGAATTGTAAATGGTTGGGTTAAGTTTACTTGGTTAACATTCTTTTTTATTATATACAAATATATATATATTTTTTAAAAGACTAGACAATAAATGACATCATGCAAATAAAGAGAAAATTTATAGGTATAAAAAATTTCACCATTGTTAATGTGACAAATTGTTAATAATAGTTAAAAAAATGACCTTAGTAGTATGCCAAATAAAAACCAAGATCTCATTAAAAAAAAAAATTATGAATCTTTTTGTGTATTATATTATTAAGCAGGCAATTAAATGACCACATAGCCACACCTGTCTATCAAATCAGTCAATTGAGTGGAAACTAGAAACTCTTATTTCCCCACAAAATGGGTTGAAAGTGGAACAAAGTCTTCACTTTTCAATAAAAGAAAATAAAATATAACTATTAAAAAAAACATAATAATGTTAAGAGACTTTTTCGGTCATTTATTAATAAATTATTTAAAAAAGTTTTGATGTCATCATAAATATAAAAAAAAATTGTAAAAAAAATCAGTTATTTTTTTTAATTTTTCCATAAAAAGTTACTAAAAACATTTCATAATTCACAGCATTTAAAAAAAATAAATAAATAAACGGCAAACTAAAAAGATTGTGGCAATGTGTAAGTAGTAGACTAGTTAGTTGTGCTCATTAACACTGAGGAGGACGATGACGATGATGACAGCTCACTCGACAAAAAGATTTAACTGTGTTTAAACCAAGGGTAATTCTAATGCCACACCCCATCCCACAACTATTTGCGCAACTTTCATATGTGACAAGCCACCTCATCACCTTGGGCCCACCTACATTCCACAACATTTCTTTAGTTATTTCAAATATAACTACCACCTCAACTTTACACCTTTTCTTCTTCTTCCTCCCAAAACCCATATGTGAAAAAGCTTGAGCCCCCAAAATAAATTGCAGCGGCTGGAACTACGGTGGTGCGAAAATGTAAAACTCACTCTGGAAAACACCATCCCATGCCAGAAAATAAAAACCCAGCCTTGAGAAAACTTACCTCTCCACTGAAAAACAAAAATCCACTGCCCCTTGAATCCGCGAAAAGCATCGTTCATCTCAGATTTGCAGTTGCTGGAGTACTGGCACGGTGGCTCGTAAACGGAAATCCCATGCCAGAAAACACCATCCCAAATCGGAAAATGAAAACCCATCCTTGTAAAACATTAATCTATTGCTGAAAACAAAAACCCATTTCTTAATGAACTTACAAATTTTGTTTGTGTTTAAATTCCATCCAATGGACTTAAAAATCTTGTTTGTGTTTTAAATTCCATCCAAGTTTGAAAGAGCCAATTCCCAAAAGGAAAAGAGTTTTTCGCTGCTATGGAAGGTTTCTTTCCTTCGATAAAAAATTTCTCTTCTCTCCGAAGAAAAGGAAAAAATCTCTCTACGGCGGCATAGATTTTAATCTCTTTTGTCTTTTAAAAAAAAAGAAAATTTGAATTAAAAAACCCTATCCTGAAAAACACTTCTCATTTTGGTCCCAGTCGTTACATCAGAGACGGAAAATGCACACGTAACAAACGGCAGAATTAAAAAATATTAAAAAAGAATTATTTTATTTTAAAATAAAATAAAATTTTAGTTATTAATAATGTAAGGACGCGATTCGTAACGACCCGCAATAGTATTGGGCTCGCACGTAAAAAGGCCCAAACAATATAATTTGTAGAGCGTGGGTGTAAAGAACTAAGTTAGCTTTGATATCACGAAAAGATTCACACTCACATGTACTAAAAGTTTAGAGCTGGCACAACGATCCTTCTCTCTAGTAATCAATACCGCTCTTTTTCTTTCCTTTTGTTCTCTTTCTTTTCTCTATGTTTTCCCTTCTTTTCCTTTGTTTCTTCTCCTACATCCTCCTTTCTGCATGTTCTTCTTTCAGTTTATATACCCCCCTCTGTGTTCCATCCTCACCGCACACATGTAGGTTGGGTTCGGAGGATTTCTTTCTGTCCCATCTAGCACCTCCTGGAACTTCCTATGGGCAGCTGTAAGGCTGCTCCCTTACTGTTCAGGTATCACCTCCACATTAATGCGGCCAGAGAGTTGGTTGAGAGGTCATTAATGTGGAGGCAGCTGTAGTTATAGATATTTGTTTGCCTTATCTCTTTCGTTTCTGGTCGGTTATTCTATCTTTAGTGGTGACTTAGTTCTGAGGTCTGGTTGCAACAAGACCGCGTTTCGATTGTCCTCGGACACATATTGCCGAGAATTATGGCGTCCTCGAACGGATGCAGAACTTAACCTTCGTGATACTAACCACCACTCCCTTCAGTAATTACCTTACAACCTAACTTGGCTTCCTCGGACGGATATGCATCCTCAGATGGGCCACAGGCCCAACAACCCTGAACTTAATGGGCCTATTGGTCAAACGGCCCCCACAATAGCCCCTCAAAATCCTACTTTTCGACTCCTCGGGAGAGAAGGTGGATTTTGACGTCATAAGCTCGTACTTATGCGTGTTTTGGGGCATGCCCCTGACGCTTTAGTATCCCGATTTTGCCAGTATTAAATTTTGACAACGCCCCTGTCTCCCACGTTCGATGGTGAGATCTAAATCAAACGGCAGAAGGCTCCCCATTGTTTTGTGAGCGGGAATTTCACCGCTCACAATCCTCTTAGGACTATAAAGGCGTTCTCTAATTGACCCTGTACTTTACCTTCGATGATTACGTGGTTTCAGAGCTCATACATTGTATCTGCCTTTCTTCATCCTTCATTACTCTCCTGGCGACTACAAATAATCGTACTTTGTCCGAGGTCCTTCCTTTGAACCTGTAAGTCCTCTCGTAGTTTCTACCACTTTCATTTCAAACCCAATAGTTTTTTCTGTTAAGTCTTTTTAGAAAAATGGGGAAACAAAAGAATCCATTTCGATGTCTCGTTGAGTCCGAAGAAGGTATTAGAAACTTTCGCTCTAAGTATAAAATCCCCCCAACGGTTGGGATGAGGTATGCAGCCCAAGGGGAGTGGGTTGATGCCAGGCAAACTGGGAAAGTAGTTATCCCCATGATCGCCTTTATAGAGGGCGGGATGACTATCCCCATGGGTAGTATCACTAGGAGTTACCTTAATTTCTTTAGGCTATCCCCCACCCAGTGTGCTCCAAATATGTTTAGGGTTTTGGGAAGCATAGATGCTCTGAATAAGAGAATGGACCTAAAGCTAACCCATCATGACGTGAATTGGGTGTACAACCTTCATCGCTTAACTGACCAAGGATATTATCTCAAGTCGAGATATCCTGAAGTAAGGCTAATTCAGTGCCTCCCCACTTCAAATAAGAACCTAAAGGAGGATTTCCTTATTCTCTCCAGGGAATGGCACGATGGTTTGCCTTGTCCAACAGTAGAGGGAACACCAGGTGGGCGAGTAGTTTTAGATCTATATTATTTAGTTCGTGAACACATTTCGTTTACTTTACTTCTTTTTTTTTTTTTTTTTTTTTGTCTCCTACAATTTTAAATCTAGACTTAACGGCTTTGCATATAAACGCTACACGAAGCCCAATCTCAGGTTAGTCAATAAAGCGAGCCTGGATAAGTTATTGAAGGCCGAAATATACGTGAATGAGGCTAACGGTCAACTCCATACAGCACATTTGATTCTTGGCTATACCCCCCTTTCTTTTAACTTTCAGGTGCCGAAGTGTGTGATTAGAGCACGCGATCCTCGGCTTCACCATATCAGTGTTGCCTACGAAGGGTTCATTGTTCCAGAAGGTATTCCGCTTCCCCAATATACATCTCGCACAGAGCCTCTTTTCGTAGCCAGTGCCTCGGCGGGAACTTCTTCACCCTCATCTTCCCTCAGGAAAAAGGAAATAAAAAGGGGAAGGAAAAAGGAAAGAGGCGAGGAAACCGTTGTAACAGTATCTGAGTCCTCGGACGATTTCGGGATTTTTGATCAACCCACTAGCCCCGAGGAAGACCCTGACGAGATGGGGATACAAAGAAAACCCCAGAAAAGCCTGCTGGAGCTGATGGAAGGTCAGCTGGGAAAGACTGTACCTGCAAAAACGATACCATCCCAGGCTTCATCTCTTCCAGATAGGTCTCCTCCTCCTACTCCTCGCCACCCTCCTCGGTCATCTCCACAACCAGCGCTTCCCAATGCTGCTGAGCAGAAAAGGCGCAGAGAACAGAAGGGTAAGGAGGTGGTGGATACGAGCAAGTCTCGTCCCATTCGAGAGGAGGATGTCCAACGAGCTGCCAAGCAGCAGAAAACTAAGCACCAAGCCACGCGGGGCCAAGAGAAATCTGATTCCCCACATCCTGGGCCACAAGCGTGGTTGCCAGCACCTATGCACGGTGGGGAGCCCCTACGAGATGATGCCTCTATAAGGGATTTTAACGGCGGCATAGGGTGTCACGTAGCCTCGGCCATAGAGGAAGCCTTATTGCTCCCGAAAGATATGGCCGAAATAAAGAATAAGAGGAAGAATGAACTCGTCCTTGACAACAAACGATATTTAGGCATGGTAAGAAGCTATCTTCTATCCCTTTTCATTCTATGACTGTTACTCACTAATATGCACTTTCCATTGACTATAGTGTTAACCCCCTTTTTTTTTACAGATCATCCAAAATACTTTCAAGCTAGATGAGATGCTCAATGCCTATTCCGATCAGCTAGATGGCGAAAGGAAATGACGGGCAACGACTGTATAGACCTTGACCAAATCCGAATAGGACTTAGCCGATGCAAGGAAGAAACTACAGGCCGAAGAGCAAGCTCGCAAGAGCACCGAGTCGGCATTAGAAGGCTACCAGAAGCAGGCCGAGGATCAAGCAAGGCTTCTGCGCGAGGCGCATGCCGAGCTAAAGAAGACTCAGGAGCAAGGTCTTACTCTTAAGAAGCACCTGGAGGAAACCCAGAAGCTAAGGGAGCGAGTTGAAAAGTTCAAAGAGCAAGCCGAGAAAGCGAAAATCAACGCCGAACAGGCAATGAATGAAGCTGAGCAGAGAGGCTACGAAGTTGGTATAGCTGAAACTGAGAAGGCTTTGAGGGCCGAGGTTCCGGAGGTATGCCGTATCTACTGCGCAAGAACTTGGAGCGAGGCTCTTAACCGTGCTGGGGTTGAAGTCTCATCTGAGTTACGTAGGCCAGAGAACATATTCTATCCCGAGGCGATACGCCTCTCAGTTCTTCAATCCCAGCAAGCTGATACTCCTTCTCCAGTTATTAACCTAAACGAGGAGGTTTTGCTTCGCGATTCTCCTCCTCGCGGCCAACCGGAACCAGCTAAAGAGGGACTTACCCCTCCAGGAGCTTCCGCAGACAAGATCACCAACGCTTCGGAGGCAGGGACGGCCTCCCAGGGTTTTCAACGGGAATTGGACTCCACAGTTCTATCAACTGGGGGTGTTACCAAAGCCAAGGATGGAATCACAACTTCGGAGGCAAACCTACCCGCCAACCAGAACCCATAGATCTAGTTGAAATTAAAAAAGTAGAACCTGTTTTGTAACTTAATTAGACACTTAGTAGAGGACTTCCTTACTTATTTTCTTATCGCTCTTGCGGCTCCATGTTTTCTTTGCACTCGTACACTTTATCATTGTAATTTTGGATGAGTTCATTTCAACCACCTTCTTAATTGTATGCCAACTTGCGTCCCAAGACCTCCCTCTGACTCCTCAATGAATGTTACAGGGCATTATTTCCCGTCAAGTTTATGATTAGAAGATCTATCACAACTCTTTTACTGTTCAATAATTCAATACACAACATAGGAAGTTAATCTCTACCAAGTTTTGCGGTCCGAGGACCTAGCGTAACTTAGTTTCTGTTTAACATTTCAATATACAATATGGGATGTTAATTTCCACTAAGTTTGCGATCCGAAGACCTGGCATAACTTAGTTTCTGTTTAACATTTCAGTATAAATCATAGGATGTTAATTTTCACTAAGTTTGCGATCCGAGGACCTGGCATAACTTAGTTTCTGTTTAACATTTCAGTATACAATATAGGATGTTAATTTCCACTAAATTTACGATCCGAGGACCTGGCATAACTTAGTTTCTGTTTAACAATTCAATATAAATCATAGGACGTTAATTTCTACTAAGTTTGCGATCCGAGAACCTGGCATAACTTAGCTTCTGTTTAACATTTCAGTATACAATATAGGATGTTAATTTCCACTAAGTTTGCGATCCGAGGACCTGGCATAACTTAGTTTCTGTTTAACAATTCAATATAAATCATAGGACGTTAATTTCCACTAAGTTTGCGATCCGAGGACCTGGCATAACTTAGTTTCTGTTTAACATTTCAGTATACAATATAGGATATTAATTTCCACTAAGTTTGCGATCCGATAACCTGGCATAACTTAGTTTCTGTTTAACAATTCAATATAAATCATAGGACGTTAATTTCCACTAAGTTTGTGATCCAAGGACCTGGCATAACTTAGTTTCTGTTTAACATTTCAGTATAAATCATAGGATGCAGGAGTACAAGATTTATGGTTGACGTAAGTTAAAAGAAAATATTTGAATTGAAACACTTTTATTAATAATAATACCTCTTGAGATTATTTACATTCCAAGGATGGAGTACATGTTTATCATCTAGGTCCTCTAGATAATAGGCTCCTATTCCTGCTACAGAAGTGATCCGATATGGCCCCTCCCAATTAGGTCCCAGTTTTCCCCAATTTGGATTCTTAGTGGCCCCTGGGACTTTCCTCAGCACCAGATCTCCTATGGCTAACGGCCTCATCCTCACATTGCTATCATAGCCCTGCTTGAGTTTATGTTGGTAGTAAGCTAGTCGAACCATCGCGCTCTCCCTTCGTTCTTTAATCAGGTCCAAACTTTTCTCCAACATCGCATCATTGCTACCCAAAGAGAATGTACTGGTCCTTAACGTTAGGAATCCAGTTTCCAAGGGAATGACGGCCTCGGCCCCGTAAGTCATGGAAAAGGGAGTTTCCCCCGTCGAACGTCGGGGTGTTGTCCGATACGTCCAAAGCACATGTGGCAATTCTTCCACCTATTTTCCTTTCGCGTCATCCAGTCTCTTCTTAAGCCCATTAACTATTACTTTGTTAACAGCTTCAGCATGCCCATTGCCTTGTGGAGAAGCCGGAGTGGAATATCTATTTCTTATTCCCAATTCTGAACAATATTCCCTAAAGGCATTACTGTCGAATTGGAGTCCATTATCTGAGACAAGAGTTCGGGGAATTCCAAATCGTGTAACAATGTTCCTCCAAACATACTTCTTCACATCTACGTCCCTAATGTTCACCAAGGGCTCTGCTTCAACCCATTTAGTGAAGTAGTCTGTGCCAACCAGCAGGTACTTCTTGTTTCCTATGACTTTAGAAAAAGGGCCGACAATGTCCAGCTCCCACTGCGCAAAAGGCCAAGGGCTAGAGAGTGGGTTAAGAGCCCCCCTGGTTGGTGGATATTTGGAGCATATCTTTGACACTGATCGCACTTCCTAACGTACTCCTGCGCTTTATTTCGCATATTTAGGCACCAATATCCTTGTGTGAGGGCTCGACAGGCAAGAGATCTTCCTCCTGTATGGCTCCCACAGATGCCCTCATGCAATTCCTCCAATATCGACTCTACTATCTCAGGAGGCACACAGAGCAGGTATGGCCTAGAAAAGGACCGTTTGTATAACTTTTTATCCTCAGATAACCAGTACTGAGGAGCTTTCCTTCGTATTTTTTCAACTTCCATCTTATCGTCGGGCAACACGTCACTTTCAAAGAATTTTAATATGGGATCCATCCAGCTTGCCGACGGGTTGGTTTGATTGACTTGGCAAACCTCCTTCTTCGGTGAGGTAGGGGTACCTAGGTCTTCAACGATAATCACCCAAGGAAAACTTCGCACGGAGGTGGTGGCAAGGGTCGCTAAGGAATCAGCGTGGGTATTTTCATCTTGAGGAATATGTAATACGTCGAAAGACTCAAACTTCGCACACATACGCCTAACCCGATCTAGATACCCTTGCATCCTTGGATCTCGGGCCTCCAACTCTCCTGCCACCTGACCGACTACCAACCTCGAGTTTGAAAATAACTTCACTGCCTTTCCACCCATTTTATGGACCATCCTCATTTCCATTATCAAAACTTCATATTCTGATTCATTGTTAGTAGTTGAGAATCCTAATCTTAACGATTTCTCGATGATGACCTCCTCGATGGATATCAACACCAACCCCAATCCTGCTCTCCGTTGGTTTGCGGCCCCATCCACGTACACTTTCCAAAAAGACTCTCCTTGTGTGGATATCAAGCCAACCAATTTCTCATCCATGTGATCTTGATTCATATTAACTTCCTCTGGGCACTCGGCGAACTCTGCCACCAGATCGGCAAGGACTTGACCTTTTCCCGAGATGCGAGGCATGTATTTAATATCAAAAGCACCCAGAATCGTGCCCCACTTGGCAATTCTTCCGGTGTAGTTAGCACTTCTGAGTATGGACTTAAGAGGCAGTTGGGTCAAAATAACCACAGTGTGAGCCTGAAAATAGTGCGGAAGTTTGCGTGTTGCATAGACCACCGCCAATATGGCCTTCTCTAACGACAGATATCTCACCTCGGCTTCATGGAGGGATTTACTTACATAATAAATTGGTCTTTGGACGCCATTGTCTTCTCGTATCAAGACGAAACTCACTGTGTGAGGGGCTACCACTAAATAGGCATACAACACTTCATCCACCTCAGGGCTAGACATGATAGGCGGCCTGGACAAGTAAGCTTTCAACTACTGGAACGCTTCAGCACACTCCGCGGTCCATTCGAATCCTTGCCACTTATGTAATAGGCGAAAAAAAGGACGACACCTCTCAGCTGACCTGGAGATGAACCGATTCAACGCAACAGTCATCCCAGTCAGTTTCTGCACTTCTTTTGGATTCCGAGGTGCTTGCAAATCGTTAATGGCCCTAATCTGGTCTGGATTCACCTCAATTCCTCTATGAGTCACCATGTACCCCAAGAATTTCTCGGAACCTACACCAAAGGAGCACTTCGAAGCATTCAAGCGCAACTTGTGTTTCCTCAATATCTCGAAAATACTCGCGAGGTCTTCCACGTGCTCAGACACCACTTTACTTTTGACAACCATATCATCGATATAAACTTCAATACTCCTACCTAGCTGCGGTTCAAACATTTTCGTCATCATGCGCTGGTAGGTAGATCCGGCGTTTTTCAAGCCGAAGGGCATCACCTTGTAATGGTAATTCCCAATCGGGGTCACAAATGTAGTCTTTTCTTAATCGTCGGCGGCCAGCGGTATTTGGTGATACCCTTGGAAGGCATCCAGGAAACTCATCCTGGGATGACCAATGGTCGCATCCACCAACTGGTCGATCTTCGGCATAGGAAATGGATCCTTGGGGCAGGCCTTATTAAGATCCATGAAGTCCACACACACCCGCCATTTTCCAGTCTTCTTTTTTACTACCACCGTATTGGCCAATCACTGAGGGTAGAAAACTTCCTTGATAGCCCCGGCCTGTTTGAGCTTGGCAACTTCGCTTCTAACCGCCTCGGCATGTTCCTTTGATGGTCGCCGAGGAGGTTGTCTCCTGGGCACAACGGCAGGGTTCACGTTGAGTCGGTGACAAATGAAATTTGGATCCACCCTGGGGGCTTCATACGGGTCCCACGCAAAAACGTCCACATTGGCTCTAAGGAATTTCAGCAAACTCGCTTTCTCTTGCAAAGGCAATTTGGCCCCAACCTAGAAGAATTTTTCTGGATCATCGGCAACAACTACCTTCTCCAGATCTTCACATTCTACCCCATTGGCTGGCACATCTAAGCCTGATACTGGGGACTTTAATTGCTATAACTCATTGTCGGTCGTAACCGAGGTTTCTGCTTCTGGCCGATGCTGTATAGCCGCTACTAGGCACTGCCGAGCAGCCGCCTAGCTCCCTACTATTTCCAGCACTTGGTCTTCGGATGGGTACTTCACCTTCTGATGCAAAGTGGACGAAACCGCTTTGAGGGTTTGAAGCCAAGGTCTGCCAACTATAGTTGTGTACGGAGAAAAAACATCTACAACAATAAAGTCCACCTCCACCACATCCGTACCTGACTGCACGGGTAACCTGATTAGCCCTATGGGAGTGACCAACCTTCCCTCAAAACTTACTAGAGGGGAATTATAAGCTGTTAAGTCCTCTAGTTTCAAACCCAGCCCTTTGTACAAATCTGGATACATCACATCCACGACGCTTCCCTGATCAACCATCACTCTTCTGACATCGTACCCGCTAATCCTCAACGTTACCACCAAGGCATCCTCATGGGGCTGTATGGTCCCGGCCATATCCTCATCTGAAAAGCCCAAAATCAGGGGGACACGCCTCTTGGCTCTCTTCAATGCTTGAGAGTGATCCTCGGCTGGGGATCGGGACACCGACAACACTCTGGAGGGGCAAGATCCAATCCTTCCCGAGGCCGCAAAGATAACGTTAATCGTGCCTAGGGGGAGCCTTGATGAAGCATCCCCATGAACCTCGGAACCTGCTTGGCTCGCCCTTCCACTAGAGTGATGCAAGAGTTACTTTAATTTCCCCTCGCGGACCAACTGTTCCAAGTGATCCCATAAATTCCTGCAGTTGTCCGTCGTGTGCCCATGATCCTGATGATAATGGCAATACAAACTCGGGTCGCGTTTTCTAGGCTCTCCCGCCATCTTGTTCGGCCATTTGGAGAATGGCTCGTTTTTTATCTTCTCCAAAACCTGCTGAACGGGCTCCCGAAATACCGCATTAACTACCTGGACGTCCGCCGAGCCCGACTGCCCAACAAAGTCCCTCCTTGGTCCCTCCTTGGTCGGCTGTTATTATAACGGTTCGACCTGAAATCCCTCCTCTCCTGAGGGATCACCTTGGCCTTTCCTTTCCCTTGAAGTTGATCTTCCTCTACCCTTCTATACTTATCTATTCTGTTCATCAGCTGATGCACACTAGTGACAGGTTTACCTGTCAAGGATTTCCTCAAATCGTGATCAGCTGGGAGACCAGCTTTGAAAGTGGTTATTGCCACAGGATCATTCTTTCCCTCTATTTCGTTAAACATTTCCCAGTACCTATCCGAGTAACTCCTGAGAGTCTCGCCTTCTCGCATAGACAAAGTCAACAAGGATCCTAAAGGTCGAGGAGTCCTGTTGCATGTAATAAAGCGAGCACCAAAAACCCGAGTCAGTGTTTTGAAAGATTCAACAGAATTGGCCTTTAAGCCATTGAACCACCTCATCGCCATCGGACCCAAACTCGATGGAAAAATCTTGCACATCAAAGCGTCATCCCTGAAGTAAATAGCCATCTTCTGGCTGTAATAGCTTACATGTTCCACCGGATCTGAATGACCATCGTACAGAAAGAACGTAGGCTGATGGAACCGCCGAGGATGGGTAGCATCGTCTATGTTTCTCGTAAAGGGTGACTTAGAAATTTGACTCAAAGCTTTGTTCATGGCATCGTTTCCCAAGCCCCTGCTAACTGGACTTCTATGCTTACGTCGATGGCGGTGCTTCTCTTCGTAGGAGAAAGTCTCACTTGGTGGAGTTCTCGATCTCCGCCTATAACTAGTTCCATCCGACTCCTCAGATGATGGCTCAGAGCAAGGTGGGGGGAACGCTCCCGCAGTGCATGGCGCAACTCCCTCTTCAAATCCGCAATCTCACGTTGCAGATTCCCCTCATACTTCGCGTGGGAGACGTGACTCTTCCCCCGAAAGTGGTTCCTGGTTGTATGAGTTGTATGTACACTCCCTTCATGGCCTTCTCCCCGTTCGGGACTCCTTCGAGGACCACCATGCTGAGAGCCTCTTGACTCGGCCTGGTGCAGGTTGACATTCTCCTGCTGCGGTCCAGCCGCGGGATGATGTGGGCCTAATTCCTCCATTAGAGACGTTGCACCGGAAGTCCTCCAAGCTAACACAAGCTCTTCCCACAAACGGCGCCAATTGTAAGGACGCGATTCGTAACGACCCACAATAGTATTAGGCTCATACGTAAAAAGGCCCAAACAATATAATTTGTAGAGCGTGGGTATAAAGAACTAGGTTAGCTTTGATATCACGAAAAGATTCACACTCACATGTACTAAAAGTTTAGAGCTGGCACAACGATCCTTCTCTCTGGTAATCAATACCGCCCTATTTCTTTCCTTTTGTTCTCTTTCTTTTCTCTATGTTTTCCCTTCTTTTTCTTTGTTTCTTCTCCTACATCCTCCTTTCTGCATGTTCTTCTTTCAGTTTATATACCCCCCTCTGTGTTTCATCCTCACCGCACACGCGTAGGTTGGGTTCGGAGGATTTCTTTTTGTCTCATCCAGCACCTCCTGGAACTTCCTATGGGCAGCTGTAAGGCTGCTCCCTTACTGTTCAGGTATCACCTCCACATTAATGCGGCCAGAGAGTTGGTTGAGAGGTCATTAATGCGGAGGCAGCTGTAGTTATAGATATTTGTTTGCCTTATCTCTTTCGTTCCTGGTCGGTTATTCTATCTTTAGTGGTGACTTAGTTCTGAGGTCTGGTTGCAATAAGACCACATTCCAATCGTCCTCGGACACATATTGCCGAGAATTATGGCGTCCTCGGGCAGATGCAGAACTTAACCCTCGTGATACTGACCACCACTCCCTTCAGTAATTACCTTACGACCTAACTTGGCTTCCTCGGACGGATATGCATTCTCAGATGGGCCACAGGCCTAACAACCCTGAACTTAATGGGCCTATTGGTCAAACAGCCCCCACAAATAATTTTAAAATAAAAATATTAAAAATTTTAGTTAAAAATATTTGTTTTTCATGTTCTTCCCCAAGAACATGATTGCTCAGAAATTTAAGATTTTCTTCTCTTTTTATTTCATTTTCTTAGCATCCAAACAAGCAAAAACATATACAAAACCATGATCAAACTCAGATACTCTAACACAATCAACTAACAACGATCTGAAAAAAAGAAAAGAAAAAAAGGAAGAACAACTGACAACGCCATCAGCCAAATGCATATCAATATTGCTCAACGAAAAAAAAAAAAATTTAGCTTCCAAAATCCACACCATAAACCCCCAAATCACTTCACACTAAACCATTAACACAAAAAATTCCAGAAACCCAATTCATTTGAATGACACAAGCCTCCTTCTATATCACCCACCCACCAAACTCAAAAACCTAATTTCCTTTTGGTTTACTGACTTTTTCTGAGCTTTCTTGGCAACCAAACACCCAATAATGAACATAAAGAAAAATGAAAGAAGACCCATAAAAGAAAATTCGAAGGGGAATTTGATGAAAGCTTGAGAACCTTGAAGAATTTGCTGGAGCAGTGATGGATATGAAATCTCTTCCATGCCATTGAATCTTCTTCTTTTGCCGTTGTTGCTCTTGTTGTTGTTTGTGAAGAGGGAATTGTTGAAGATTCATAAGGGAGCAAGTGGTAGCGAAACGATGGGTCGTTTTCGACCTCTGCTCTGAGTTCATCCCATTCGAAGTCCTTGGAGAAGTACTCTGCCTCTGCTGCCTCCATTTATTTTCTACTTCTCCCCTTGTTTTTCACAAAGCTACCCCTTTTTATATTCTCATTAAGTTAGTGTTATTTAGTTTAAAATTTTATTTTTCCAAAAATATAAATTAAGGACAAATGTTTGAAATTTTTTTTTGGATAGTTTTTAGTTGATTGTGTCAAAGTATCTGAGTTTGATCATGGTTTTGTATATGTTTTTGCTTATTTGGATGCTAAGAAAATGAAATAAAAGAGAAAAAAAATCTTGAATTTCTGGGCAATCATGTTCTTGGGGGAAGAACATGAAGAACAAATATTTTTAACTAAAATTTTTAATATTTTTATTTTAAAATTATTAATAACTAAAATTTTATTTTATTTTAAAATAAAATATTTTTAATATTTTTTAATTCTGCCGTTTGCCATGTGTGTATTTTCCGTCTCTGATGTAATGGCAGGGACCAAAACAAGAAGCGTTTTTAAGGATAGAGACTAAAAGCGGTAAAAATAAAATGTCGGGATTAAAATAGGAATCGCCTGAAAATGTAGGGACTAAAATGTGCTTTTTGCCTTTATTTTTTTAAAAAAGTACTATTAAGCGTTATATACTTATATGGAGTAAACTAACTCTTGTGAATGAAATGCAGTTAGTAAATCCCAATGGAATAATTCTTTTGATCCTCTTGAATAGGATAATTGATACAATGTGAGATTTGAAGCAAACAATGCTTGATGAAATTTTCAAACATTACTGTCTAACAGCCTTAAAAAGTCTCACAATTTTAAAATCAGTTGCTTGTATGACTGATGTATTTAACTTAGTTTGATTGTTGCTTGGGATCGGTATATGACTTAGATATATTCCACCGAGTTCAGCATATGTTAGATTTGGAAATTTTAGCTGTGTTATGAACCTAATTATAAAAGTAGTAAAGTTTTCTTCAAATGTTTGGAATTTGGTACCACATTGTGTGATGTTGATTATTTGGAGGGAGAGAAATAATTGCATATTTGAAGATTTGGTGCTTTCTGGGGATAAACTCTTAGAGTTTTTTGCGACCACTTTGTTTGATTAGTCTCGTATGTGGGGTTTTACTTCTTCAAAATTCATTTTGCTGTTTTTAGATTCACTTTTTTCTTGTACATTTTTTGTTTTCCTTTGTTGTTTATACATATTTCCTTCATTTACTTCATCTCTTTGATGGAGTAGCTTCTTTTTAATACAAATTTTTCTTACCTATCAAAAAAAAAAAAAAAAAAAAAGTAGTAAAGTTCAACCTACCTTTACTGTCACTGTTGTTCTATCAGTCATGTAATCAGATGTGCCAGTTGTTATAGATGCTGCTTATATAAGATAAAAGCTATCTAATATTGTATAAACTCTAAAATAGATTAGCTCTGTATGCTGCTATCTGTTGTTAATGAACTAACAGATAAATATACATATTACATTTGCCAAAGGTCTTTGGACTAAATGGCATTGCCTGATGAACAAGTGTGAAGTGTGATGTCTTGGGTTCAGTCTAGTATGGGCTTTTTAGCTATTTATGGAATTCACGTACAAATTGATGAACATAAATGTGAGCTGACAAATAATGCTGCTGCTGTATTCTTTAGTAATTATTATCATATAAATATCTGAAACTACAGTTGTCAACCACTTAATAAATTAGAAATCCTAAGCTGAAAGTATTATTTTAAGACTTCTGCAAACCCAAGTTGCCAAAGTATTTAGCTTAAATGAGATAATATTTCTAGGAGGGAACAAAAACTCGTTTTATCAAGCACAGAATCTTTACAATCCACTATACTGCATATCTAATGAGAACATGAACAATCTATGTTTGTATTTTTCTAGGAGGGTTTATGTTTTTTTAAGTGTCACTTTTTTAGGTACAACTTATTTGTAGTCCGCTTATTTTTTAAGCAAAATAAGCCAATTGATATAAGCTAATCCAAACAAGTGAAGACACTTGGTCATGATAGGCAATGAGTCAACATATCTGGGCATTTGGTTGCCTATTTTACTGTTTACTTTGCGCGCGCACACACACATGAGGTTTGAGTTTCCTTAGAATTGACTGTTGTAATTCTTTGGGCTGTTCTTTCCGTATATAAAAGTGGAAAGCAAGAAACTTCTGGATGACTTTTACATGTCTTTCTACTGTAGATTTAGGCTTTCTTAAGTTCGTGCTGTGGATAAGTATTTAGTTTTTAAGCATTCAAGTGTAAATTTTTTTCAATGCTTTAATGGGTTAAGCATTCACATAAGTCATATCTAATATGAATGATTTTTTAACACTTTTCATTAATTGTTTTAGGACCACTTAGCATTAATGATGGAGCTTCTTGGAATGATGCCGCGCAAGGTGAGGAAATTATCTTTCCCATGATTTAAGAAGTTCAGTTTGTGAGATACTTGTGCCTCACTTCTAATATGCCAACAATTGTCCTCAGATTGCTTTAGGTGGCCGCTATTCCCGGGATTTCGTCAATAGATATGGCGATCTAAGGCATATTCGTCGGTTGCGTTTTTGGCCGTTGAACAAGGTGCTTGTAGAGGAGTACGATTTCAGTGAGGACTATTTTGGATCAGGGTCAGGGTCAAGAGGACTATTTTGTCACTGAGGTCTAATGGGTTGTGTTTGCTTAGGGTTGGCTTGGCGTAGGTTTTCTTGGTGTGGACCTGATCTTGTCATGTTTAACCATTGTACTCGTACTCCCTAACACTCGAATTCTTTCCCATAGACGGCGTCAATTGTAGGGACAAAGTTTAGAGCCCAAGCCTGTACCGTATGGAGTCTTGGTCCTAAAAGCCCAATACAATGAATTTTGTAAAGTATGGGTCAAAGAATTAGGTTTAGATGAGTTGAGCAGTGACTTGTATGGGATTAAGTAACACACGGACAAGAACTAGAATTATTATGATCAAAGGACCTTTTGTCCGAGGAGACTCAGAATTTTGTTTATGAATACAGATCACTATATTAGGATTCTTTTGCATGCTACAGTACTCTCTCCTTCTTTTTCTTCACCCCCTTCTCATGGGGGCTTCTCTATATTATATAGGCTATTCCTAATCATCTAGGCTTTACACTTGTTGATCATCTAAACCCTCACTTGAGCACCCATCCCATCAGACACCCCTTTCAGTCCTTTGTGAATTGCGACAGCCAGGGTTACACTGTTCACGGGTCTTCTCCATATTAATGTGACTAGAAAAGTAACTGCAGTGCATTTAATGTGGTGGTGGCAGCTTTTGCTTAGATATTTTGAGTTTTTTTCCTTGTCACGTGTTTAAAGGGTGTGCTTCAGCGGTTTGAACATACATTTGCTCCAAATTTTCAGTGTTCAAGGAGGAATTCCTCCTTGGACCTTCTTTCTTTGTCTTTCGTGATAAGGCTTATAACGTAGATCATCTAAGCCACGTTGTCTCCTCAGACTTGCTAGCGTCCTCAGACAGGCCTAAGGCCCAACTCGTTACTTTGGGCCATAGCCCCCACACTCCTCATGGGATTGAAGTGTATTTTTTAGTTAAGTAGTTACATGACTCAATCTTAAATGAGGAATCTAAGAAATAACACATAAAGTACTGTACCTAAGTTAATTTTATTTTTGTAAAAATAGGGTGATGGAAATTACTTTTTGAAATTGTTTAATTTTTAGAGAAAAAAAATTGTCTACAATAAAATTTAGAGAATAAATTATATATAGCATATTATAATATAATTTTGAAGAATATTAACTACCTTATAAAGGAATAATAACAATAGCAATAAAACACGCCCAAAATAATAGAAAGATGAAAAATAATTTTTGAAATTGTTTAATTTTTATAGAGAATAAATTGTCTTCAATAATTTTTTTAGTGAATAAATTATACATTGTATTACATTTACAAAATAATTATCTACTCTCATATATTGTGTGGTTCTACTATTAGTTATTATTAAAGTCAAGTTAATGTGCTGTGCAGGAGTTTATTTATTTGATCTGATGAATGGGATTAAAATAATTACATTAAATTTATATATAATTTAATTTACTGCAGACCTGAGAAGTAATCTCGTTAAGAATTTTGTTTGTGTTTGGTGCTTTAGGTAGGTCGATCTGGTTCATGCTCTAGTAAAATGGGAACTAATGAAGTAATTTAGTACCAGTTCAATACCAACCAGAACTGAATTGAGTTGCACCTTTTTGACACCAGTGGTACTGTGGTAGCTAGAGATTAGAAAGTTCAAATTCTAGGATCTAATGGATCACGAAGAATCAGTATTAACTCTTAAATAACTCAGCTTTGTGGTCATTGGTCAAAATTCAAATGACTGGAGTGTGTTATTTCCATTGAATTCATGGTGTGATTAGTGTCTTAATTTCTGGTGGTTGGGAAAAACAAAAACCAGGTGTTTGCTGGCTAACGAAATACTCCTACTTGGTTTATAAAGCAACTATCATCATTGGATTTAAATAAAAGTGGAACCTTTTGTTCTCTCTTCCCATGCACTCCTAACTCCATGACTGCTTCTAATTCATTAAGTTCTTGCAAGAGGTTTTCATTTACTAATTTGGCTAATCCTTTACTATTAGAGGTTTTCATTATAACTATTTCTTCTTTAGGGACACCAAACACAGCTTAGTGCCATTGCTCTATTGTAATGGAGCCGACACAATATAGACACATGTCCATATCAGTCAACTCCAGTGCACTAAAATTAAGGTTTACTGTCCATTTAACATCTTTATTTTAATTATATATTGTCGGTTCTAGTGCACTGGAGCTAAACCTTACTCCCATCTAACGTATTTATTTTGACTAATATCACTCTAAACATCAATGTCTAGTTGCCATAAACACCTATAGCCTTCTACAAACTACCTTGTTTTGAGAGCATTTTCGAATTATTTGTCTTTAACATTTCCCATTATATAAAAGTATAGTAAATTTGTTATCTTTGCCGAGGTTAGCCGCTTTATTTCAAATTTTCAATTATTGTCTGTCTTAGTTTCCCAAAAGTGATTAAGGTTGACTTACATACCTAATAGAAACAGTTTAAAAGTGCCAGGCGCAGTTAACTATTCTAGTACTCTTTCTTTTCCAAGGTTTCACTCTAGGGTAATTTTTTATGGTCAAAAATCAAAATGACCCGCGTCAATTAGGGAAGTACTTCTATATCTCCCATTTAATATATCAATTTATGTATCATACTGTTAAGGTGGAGGAAAATCAAAAACTGCAGATCTCTGGTAGTGTTAGAACAGAACATTGTGTTGCATTGCTTCCTATCAATTACTGCTTCATGAATATTTTACGTAGACACTGGTCCTGATTCGGCGCCGCTTGGTTGTATTCATGGCCTGCTTTTGTAGCCACCTTTCGTGAACCAATTCTATGCTATCAGTCATGTTGTGCCTTACTCTTAAATTCCATTGTCATTTACTCTTACTGAAACCATGTTCCTCTTAGTCTTAGATACACAGTGGTTCAAATTTAAGAGTTTACCAACCTTTGCCACAACTGCTAAAAATTCCAAAAACTCATTGTATAACATAGGTTTTTTCTTTATAGGCTAAGCTGTGGCAACCTTATGTGCTTAATTGGTATCATTAATCATTAGGTGGTTGAGAGTTATTTTTGGCAACCAAATTAAGTTAGGACCAGTACTAGTACTAGTTTAAAATTTTCAACGCCCTAGAGCTTATGTTATAGCTAGGGTAGTGGAGCTTTGCTAGCTAGCTACCTCTAGCACCTTCTCTGTTGGTCTTTGGCACTGAAAAAATTATAGTCATCGGCTAGTCAAGGTTGGGGCGTGTGTAACAGGGGCATGTGAACTAGGTAGTTATGGAAATGACCATGTTAGTATAATGCTCAGGTTATTTTGAAGCTTGGTCTTCACATTCAGGGCTGGAATTAGATTCTTCACTTATGCAGCAAAACGTGGAGATTATCAGCAATACAATAATGTTTTTTTTTCCCCCTAATAATTTGATGATTACAATGCGAGTGGTTACAAATTTTTGTTTGGAGAACCAAACTATAACCTTAATTGAAAGAACACACACATTATACATATACATACATACATACCAAAAAAAAAAGTCACAAAAAAATTTCATACTTTATAAGAAAGGAGTAAAGTAACACAACTAGAAAGTTCTTGAATCAAATTCTCTATTGGATTGATATTATCTTTTTGTATAAGATTATATAATATTCAATGAAAAATTGTCATACAATATTAATAATTTTAAAGACTTAAATTTTATATTAATAAAAAAATGTAAATTAATTATATATGAGTCATGTTAATGGATGTTTTTAGGGAATTTGTTAATAGAAACTTTTAAGAAAGTTTTAATATCACTTTTATGGGAAATATAAAAAAATTATTAAAAAAATTAATTACTTTTTTCTTTTTCTTTTTCTATAAAAAGTATCTAATTAAAGATACTATTTAAATCAATGCCCCTAAAGTATTAGTTAACATTTCCCATTATATATTATATAGGCTACTTAGATCATTGCCTATTGGTATTTATTAGAGAAAGACCCCGAAATTTTAATTTAATGATTAGTTATAAAGAAAAAATAATTTAAAAATATATATTATAGACAAATTGTTTGTTCTCTTTTTCCAGCAAATAAGGACCAAAAATTGTGGGCCATAAAAATCTAACCTAATTGAAAATCTTAATTGCTTTTTTTTTTTTTTTAATTGTTGTTAGCGTGCTAAAACCATTAATGACAATTTTTCCATAATAATTTAATGTTTTGATTTTTGTAAACAAATCTCACACATGATAGATTGTCAACTTTAGTTTTTCAATTTCATTTATGACCATACTCTCTCTCTCTCTCTCTCTCTCTCTCTCTCTCTCTCTCTCTCTCTCTCTCTCTCTCTCTCTCTCTCTCTCATATCAAAATCATAATTTAGCTTTTCCTTACCATGCAACGCATTTCCCAAGGATTTTTTCTTTAAGTTAAAAAAATATAAATAGATTTTCATTTTTTGGGTTACGGTTGAACTATGATATTGAATTTTTTGCCTAAAGTTAAGCTTAATTTGGTTGGCATGAATTTATCAAGTTGTGTTAAATCCTTCTTTGTTTGGACCGGTAGATGATGTCGAGTGATATTTTATTATTAGTTGGAGTCACAATAGTGACTTTGATAAACTAGATTCTATTGTACTACACTTTCAAATATATGTTATGCTTGTTACAATATTGTAATTTTATATTGTAAATAGTATTTACTTTATTAATTTGTATATATATTTTAATTATAAATGCTTGAAAAAAAATCAATTTATATATGAAAAAATTAATTGACGAGATCCATTGATAAAGTAATTATAAGGAAAACAAAAATATAATAGAAAATTTATATGAATCTCACATATCAACTAGAAAGTCATTAAAATAATTTGGAATATAATAAAATAGTATAATAGAAAGATAATAATGAACATAATGATAATGATGTTCAAACGTGTAACATAATGCTTCTTGATTGTATAAAAAGACTAAATTATTTTCCAAATAGATGCATCTCTTAGAAAATTTACTGAAAAAACTTAGTACAATTATTTCTGCCCAAAAAATTTCATAAATTAAAATTATGCAATCCTACTTAAAAATAATTATGTCACAAAGTTGATTAATCATATTATTAATTGACAAGTAGAGGTTTATAAAAATAATTAATTAGTAATTATGCGCATCTAAAAGTAAGAATAATAGATTTTAAATATTGAAGAAAATCATGTTAAAATTAACGCCCTAGACTTCAAATGATGTCAAGTCAACCTTGTATTTATTTTTTTGTACAATATACTAATTAAAATGTTAATTATGTTGTTGGGAACTTGGGATAAATGCACCTCAACAATAAATGAGCTTTTATTAAAAGCAGTAATTTCAAGCTAGCCTCCATGCATTAGAATTAAGTAACAACAATTAAACATAGAAAGACTTTTATTATTGGTAGTTTAGGAAACATCTTCAATTAGTTTAGATTTAGACCTTTTTATTTTTTATTTTTAGAATGAGTTTAGATTTTTTTTTTTTTTTTTTTTTGAGAAAAACCTTCCCAGCAAAAGCAGGGGAGGGCTATGCATTAACAATTTCTGCAGAATAATCTGCATAGGAGCTTACAGGTACTTCTTCTATCCAAGTACATAAAGGAAAAGAGAAATTACAAGCTTCCTTAGCTAGTCTATGAGCCACTTTGTTTCCCAATCTACGAGTATGACAGAAGATTAGGGACCTAAAGCTGGGAGAAAAGGACTTAATATCAGAAATTATATGCCCAAAGGGAGCTGCCGAGTAGTCATCAGAGTTCAAAGCTTGGATTGCAATATTTGAACAGTAGAGTGATATTTTCTATTGGGATAAATTTGAAAACACTCAATGAGTTGTTGGGATAAATGCACCTCAACACTAGTCACTAGTCAGTACAATCAGCTGTTAAAAACACCTAGAAATATAATGGGACAGTTTGGAATGGCACTATTCTATTTTAGATGGTCCAATTTGTCTCTGATGGTTTAAGCGATAGGTGGTCCTATTTGGCTCCTTTGTCCTGATTCAAAAATGCTTAGTTAGAGCTTTCCTGCGGACTCATACTCTTGTCTTGCCCTGTTTGGGATTCAAGCATCTCCTACAGTAGTCATCTCTTGAACTTGAAGGGCATTCTCACTTTTCGAGGACAAAAAGACTTTGAAACTAAAATTAGAAAGGGAATCTTATCGCCCAATTTATTTGTCTCGGGGGAAGATGTGTCACCAAATATTTCTCATGTAGTTCAGGCTAATTTGGCCTCGTTGATTTTAATGAAATTGATGTCTTTCTTCTAAAAAATAAATTAAAAATGAAAACTATTTTGTCCTAGAAGGTTGTTTGGATCAATGGAAAATAAAATTAGAAAAATATGACATAGTTGTTGAGTAATACACAATATTTTAAGGCAATTTTTCCGTCTACCATATAAATTATGTATTCAAGGAATTTAAAATTTATGATTCTCATTAGTTGTTAAATTACTGATTGTTCAAAAAGTTTAACCTATTGGGATATAGTAAATTTAATCACATACTTCTAACCAGTGTTATCGATACCGTACTGTATCAGCCGGTACCGGCCACTGCACTGGTACAGATACACCCCCTATTTCATACTAGAAAAAATACCGGCCGTACTAGTCGCATACTAACCATACCGGTTGTTTTGGCCGGTAAATGGTACCGGGCCGAAATATGAAATGCTGTGTTTTTTTTTTTGTGGTAAAATAAAATTAAAAAAAATAAAATAAAATTATGATTCTCATTAGTTGTTAAATTATGATTCTCATTAGTTGTTAAATTACATATCTAAGTTGCATTGAAGCATTGCCTACAAAATAGGAACACTCTTCCACTAACCCACTTCTTCACAGCAACTATTTAAAAAAAAAAGGTTCAAATAAGAGGGTTAGAAATGTAAAATAAATCATTTAAAAAAATCCTAAATTTTAGATAACTTAAAAAATAAAACAAAATAAAATAAAATAAAATAAACAAACAAACAGTTTCTTCCATCTCCTCCCTCTTCTCCACTTATTGTAACATTCCCACCATTGAAAAAAAAAAAAAAACATTTGCCTCAAATCCACTTTCAAATCCTATCAAAAAAAGCAAAAGAAAAAAAAAAAAAAAAAGACCACGTTCATTCGGATAACAACTTTTATAAAAACTGAAGCAGTTATAAGAATCCATGTTGCCATTTTAATTTTTAACCCAGGGGGTGAAGGTCTTGCCACTGTTTGACATCAAATATGATGACTACCTAGTAACCACATATAGTGGATGGCACTTTAACAATAATATTTTCTCATTCAGTGTTTGTGCCTTCATGTGTAGGTGAATCTCATTTATCTCATTGTACTTGGCCTTAACCAAATCAGGTACTTCCTCTTTATTTTCACCATAAATTCAAACTATCTGTTTGATTCCGATTTCGCTATCTTCATTTAATTTGTATTTTGTAATTTCTCATTCTTATTCGGATCTTCTATATATGTTCAGCATTAGATCTTAGATTTGAACTTATTTGATCCTTCTTGATTATATTTCTATTTGTGTTTTGCAATGAGAATTAGAAAAATGGATTCATCAACCTCGATGTTCGCTATCTCAGGCAATATATATTGAATAAATTATTACTGTAAATGGTTACTTATGATGGTTTGTTTGATTGTGGTATTGTTAATCATCATTTTTTCTAAATTCAGAATCCAAAAAAAAAAAAAAAACTTTACTTACAAAAACAAAAGTTCAATTCTAATTGTTTCGATTCTATAGGTATGTCAAGCACTTTTCTATTTTGTTTTTATAAAGAAACTAGCCTAGGTTTGTGGTAAAATAATTTTTTCATCACACCTCAAGGTTTTTTTTTTTTTTTTATTGGAAAATATATTAATCTCAAATTATAACTTATTGTAACATTCCCACCATTGAAAAAAAAAAAAAAACATTTGCCTCAAATCCACTTTCAAATCCTATCAAAAAAGCAAAAGAAAAAAAAAAAAAAAAAACCATGTTCATTCTTATAACAACTTTTAAAAAAATTGAAGCAATTGTAAAAATCCATGTTGCCATTTTAATTTTTAACCCAAGGGGTGAAGGTCTTGCCACTGTTTGACATCAAATATGATGACTACCCAGTAACCACATATAGTGGATGGCACTTTAACAATAACATTTTCTCATTCAGTGTTTGTGCCTTCATGTGTAGGTGAATCTCATTTATCTCATTGTACCTGGCCTAAACCAAATCAGGTACTTCCTCTTTATTTTCACCATAAATTCAAACTATTTGTTTGATTCCAATTTCGCTATCTTCATTTAATTTGTATTTTGTAATTTCTCATTCTTATTTGGATCTTCTATATGTGTTCAGCATTAGATCTTAGATATGAACTTATTTGATCCTTCTTGATTATAATTCTATTTGTGTTTTGCAGTGAGAATTAGAAAAACGGATTCATCAACCTCGATGTTCGCTATCTCAGGCAATATATATTGAATAAATTATTACTGTAAACGGTTACTTATGATGGTTTGTTTGATTGTGGTATTGTTAATCATCATTTTTTCTAAATTCAGAATCCAAAAAATAAAAAATAAAAACTTTACTTACAAAAACAAAAGTTCAATTCTAATTGTTTCGATTCTATAGGTATGTCAAGCACTTTTCTATTTTGTTTTTATAAAGAAACTAGCCTAGGTTTGTGGTAAAATAATTTTTTCATCACACCCCTAGGTTGTTTTTTTTTTTTTTTTTGAATTGGAAAATATATTAATCTCAAATTATAATTTATGCATATTATTAACTTTGACCCAAAAAAATAGAAGAGCTTCTGAGCACACGCGTGAGCACGTGCTCAGAGGCTAGTATATATAAAATAGTGATAAACCCGAAACGGTACATCGATATTGACCAGTACCCGAAATATATTGTATCGGTGGCCAAACCGTATAGTCTCCAGTACGGTATTGACTTCCTTACTTCTAACACTCTCTCTCACATATATACTCAAATTACCTTTTAATAGTTGAGACCCAAAACATGAGATTTTTAAATGTAAGATAAAGTGGATGAAACAATGATCGAACTTAGGATCCTTTACTTTGATACTATGTTATTACGTCTCCACCAAGCTTGGAACAAAGGAGAATCAAGATCTAATGGTTCTGCAATGGATCTATCAACAAAGCCTAATGTGCCTTTGGTCATTGACCTACTCCATGATGGATAATTCTTTGTAGAAAGCAATTGCGAGACCAAAATAGTTCCAGGATTTTCTCTACCGTTAAAAAAATAGGGACTAGAAGGCTGATCAGCAATTGATGAAGAAGAAAATCCAAATGGATTACGAAGCTAACAATTCTCACTTGTTGCCATGGAAATCTCTCAAAATCAAGAATTAAAGCTTGATAATAGAGGAAATACTACGAACAAAGCAAAGAAAGAAAAATCACAAAGAATTGCTGTCATAGAAATGTGAAAAACGCTCTAATATCATATCAATAATCACAGTTAGTTATATTTCTTCTTTCTCTCTAGTTTTCCTTTCCACCAAACACTGTGATTCTTGATATCAGTGAAGATGGCAAGTTAGCACCCAAATAAGACAAATTGCTCACTCAATTCAAAGTGCAGATATAAGGATCATGCCAAAAAATACAGGTGAAAATTTGAAGGAAAATCCTAGATGCTAGACTTAGAGCTACTACTAATGTAGCATCTTCATGTATGGTACCACAGCCATTTAACACCTAAACTGCCACATGTGATTTTTTTTAATTAATTCATTGTTGTGTTAAAAAAAAAAAAAAAAAAAAAAAAAAAAAAAAAAGGCTAAAGCACAATGGATAAACTATTAGTTACAAAATGAAGTTTGCCAAGTATCATTTCATACAGAAACAAACGAGAAGAAATTTAGCACAAAAGGGATACATAAATGATTGTTCAAGTTAAAAACAATGAAATTCAATTTCCATTTCTAGTAAAAGAAAAATATATTAGATAACTTCTTTTGAGATGTTTGCGATGTGTTTTCGACTAATTTTGGTTCATTAAGTTTAGTATCCATTTGGTTTGGACGTTTTACTGCGTTTCAGCGTCTGCGTTTTGGGTATGGGATCCACGCTATAGTTGCATGCAATAAACGCGTCCTTCTTCTTTTCCTTCTTTTTTTTTTCACGCATTTTTGGAGTAATGCAGCCACTGTTCATGCACTGTTTATGAACAGTAGCCGCAAATGTTGACTTTTCCACGGTGAACATTGCACTCATGCACTGATCACAGACCTACAAATTTTACTTTTCAGCAACTTTTTCAGTTTCAATTTTCAGTTTTAGCAAAAATAAGTTCAATCCAAACAAATCCTTAGTCTACTCGCTAGAGAACTATAATTTCATTTTGCCTCTACTGTTTTGGTTTTTGCTTTTTCCCTGTAATTCAGAGTCCTCTTACTTTTACTGTTGACTTGATTGTTCAATAATTCCAATTCTGATTTAATAGGGTTCAGAAAAACAATAAAATTAATGCACTACTTTGTGATTTTTTTTTTTTTTTGGGGGGGGGGGGGTGTTGAGAAAGAATCAACTGCTCTGTTATGTTAATACTGAATTTTCAGCCATGGACCATTCATTATATTCCCAGAGTAGCAGAGGTAAACAGTTAAATTAATAAATTTTAGGACTCAACAGATGCAGGAATATATGTAGAAATTTTTAAAAGAATATAAGCTCAAACTTAAGCCTTAATCCCGTGTACAGGAGGTCAATTAAGTTCATGAATTAAATTAACCCCCTTAAAGAAAAATGATAGGTAACTAATTGAATAATTGGATGGCTATTTACTTATTAAAAAAACCATTAATTATTACTGCTATCCCGTTGATGTAATGGTTATTTTATAAATATAAGTTCTTGTAAGATAAGGGTCGGAATTCAAATCTTTAGGAGAGAAATTTACATGTGAGTTCCAATTAACTCAATTGGTAAAATCTCTTATGATTGTATAAAAGATTTAAGGTTCAATCTCCGTTTACACTAAAAACTGATTGGTATCTTGGATAAAGAGTTATTATCAGGAACGGACATCATAAGTTAAAACTCTCTCAAGAGAGAGAGAGAGAAGGAGATTCACATATTTAAATTATGTTAAGTAAAATTTCTATTTTAATTTTTTTTATTATAAAAAAACATTGATTGAAGGGCAACACGCAGTTGTCGTCAATATGCGACCAAAAATTTTCACTCACATAATTAAGATGTTACCTCTGGTCAATCTTTCAATTAAAGCCTCTTTATTGTTCATGAGGCAAAAGTTAATTGAAATCATTCGGAAAATTAAGAACTTTCCATGCAAAAGGTTGAGTTATGATTGGAACAGTTATAATTAAGGGATTTTTTTTAAGAAAGTTAATTTCTTTTTAAAAAAAAATAAGTGAAAGCTAAGCATTCATGTTTATAAAGAAGGTAAAAGCTTCACTTAGTGGTGCAGACACTCCATGCACACTGAACTGAAACAACCATTTACAAAGTGTGGACATATCCACATTTTTCACTGTGTCGAGACAATACTTTGCTTAAAGACCATTTGTCGCTTTGATAAATCACAAGGAAAAACAAAACCACCCAAAAGACAAAAACATCAGCATTAACAGCAAACAAGAAACCAGCCAAAAAAGAGTTCCCATACAAAGTGGTAGCAAAGTTTTTTTGCACTATTCCTGAGTTATACACTATGGTTTCTGAGTATTTTTTATTTTTATTTTTTAAAGCACTTGGTCTCAAATCAAGCTCATTGTGCTCTCGCTATTATAATTAATTATGAGGAGTAGTTATCATGAAATCAGAAAACACTTTTTAATTAATAAACAAGAACACAACAATTCATAGCCTCATCCATCTCTTTCACCATTTTGTTCGCAATACTTTCTATAATTCCATTAACAATTCAAGGATTTTTTTTTTTTTTTTTTTTTTGTTTTGTTTTGGAAAGATACCCTGAAGTTTTGAACACAGTACACAGAGACTTAGCTAGACCTGAACACCCATGTCTCTCTCTCTCTTCGAAAATTATCTCTTGTACCCGGCCTATATGCCGGGTCACTCACACACTGGCGGGTCCCCATATACTAGCTCCTCTCTCTTTCTCTCTGTGGTCTCATTCAATTGCAATTAAAGAAACAAGCCCAGCCCAAAGAGATAGAGGAGGGGGGTACAGCTTTCTTCGGTGCTAGCCTGCCAACTTTTAATAAGGTGGTGTGGTACTAGTGAAAGAGTAGTAGGATACTAGGATGAGCCCAAAGTCTCCTTTTTCTCTATTCTACAGCTCACCCTTTATCTGTCTTTTTTTTCTTTCTTTTTTTATTGGTACTACAGAAGTGTGGCAGGTGTGCGTAGTAGTACTGTTACTGATTGAATGCCACCCTCTTATGACGTCCCACTCTCCTCGGCTATTCCTACACTGCATTTTGACTTGGTCCCCTCAATCTATCCACAATTTTTTTTTTTTTTTTTTTGAAAACTCTAGGATCACGAGTCTATTTTCATAATTATCCAATGTGTTTGAGTAGAATCTATGTGAAAATAACAAATAACTAGTCACGATCTGTCACCGAGGATAGTTGCGATTTTTGTGAATATAAGTAAAATTAATTGTGGTTATAAAATAACTCTTTTTTAAAATTAAAAATGCATAAAAAAAAAATTCTCATGACAACGAGTGTAATAGATAGATTTGAAAAAAACATAATTCTAAAATGTTAACTTACTGTTTTGCAATGGGTGACACATCAGTTTATAAATGATATCTAGCAAAATTTGTAGTATTGCTATAAACACTCTCTTTTTTATAGAACCTGTTTAATGAGTGTTGAAATACATTGGTTAAGGTTGAATTTTTATTCAATCAATTGGCTTTTTTTGGGAAGTCACCTAACATTTCATTAAAGGTGTATTTTTTTATTAGCTTTTGTTATCTCTTAATGTATTGGGTCGATTTGATTCCTTCTTAATGAGTTTAATAAACTCAAGCACAGTTAACAAATTATTTCATACACACCCAAAAAAAAATGAAATTGGGATTACTTTAATATTTCAGTTGTTTTTTGGAGTGTGTAAAATAGATGTACGTAACAAATTTAACCCATTCCTCTTGAGAGAGAGAGAGAGAGAGAGAGAGAGAGAGAGAGAGAGAGAGAGAGAGAGAGAGAGAGAGAGTCGGTTGGATATTGATATAAATGGAAGAATAGGTAAGGGTGGGATCAAAGGTCTCAATCTGGTCCCAATACTCCTGCTCCTATGGAACTGACATATGCCTTCCTTTCTCACGCCTCCTGACTTCTTTCTAGTATCAAAACCTCTCTCTCTTTCTTTGTTTCCTTCTTTTTCTCTCTATAAAATTGAACATATAACTTTGTTGCACCCCAAAAGTGTGGCTGCAAAAGAACCTCACAGAGAGTCACAGAATTCTCTCTCTCTCTCTCTCACTACGTACTCAGCTCAGTCCTCACTCTCTTTTTGGCACCCTAAAAGAGGAAGAATAGAAACTTACAACACTCGTGTCACGCCTCTCGAACTCAATTTCATCCTCGACTTATCTTTCTCTTTGTGGTCCAACACTCCAACACACTCAACCCCATCTCCATATCACATTGGATCAAGTTCTTGTTGATTTTGATTTTTGAAGGAAGAGACAGAGAAAGTGGAGGCCAATATGGACTGGACTGGGAGCTTAAGACGCTTTGTTCCTCGACCAGAACCTTCTTTAAACTTCCTCTACAACTATAACTACGACCCATATCAAGGTACACCCAGTCTTCTCACTATGTATATTGAGTTTATTCTCAAATATCGTTTTGTATTTCTTTTATTTTTCTATGCTGGGAACTTGAAAGAGTACTTCAGGTGGTGCCTTTCGTTTTTATTACCACACTAGGTCTTATTTATAATTCCACCATGGACTAAATTCTAATTCCCTTATATTCTACTTCAGTAACTTCACATTATAAGTTGCTTAATCAGTCTGATCGAGTCCTCTCCTCCTTTTAATTTTATGTCTTTTTTTTATTTATGATAATAATAATAATAATAACCTATGTTTGACCAACTCACTGTGCTTTCTTGGAGAAGTCAAGGACTCAAGGAATCAAGGGTGGTAGTGATTGGAGCTCACAAACATGCTTTAACACTACTACACTTGGAAGTGCATTGACAGATTTACAAGGGCCTTATAGGTCAATAACATTACTTAGTTTACTCTATAAGAAAAATCATAATACAAATTCCCTCACTCATTCATTCACTTTTTTTTTATATAATTTAAATAAACTTGTTCTAATAATTAAATAAATAAATAAATAAAAAAACATGTTTGGGAGTATACAATATAAAACTAAAAATGGGAATCAAGCTAGAGGAAAAATATCTGAACTATTAAGATAGATTTATTTCAAGTTTTAAAATATTATAAATTTAAAGGTGTATTCAGTATCAAAGAAACTTAATTTCTTAGCATAATATTACACTAAGTATCCATTTGGATACAGTGGCCACAACCAGCGTCTGCGTTTCACTTTTTTTTTTTTTTTTTTTTTTGAGAAGAGCGTTTCATACTTTTTCAATGGGTCCCATACACTGTTTATAGGACCCACAAACCTTTTTTTTCAGCAAAACTTTTATTAAAAGTGAGTCCCTAGATATTATTCACACATTTAAAAATTATTTTGCTACAGTGTTTTCAGTTTTCAATTTTCAGTTTTCAGCAATAAGCGATATCCAAACACACCCTAAATATGCTTCCTTTACGTTCAGGAATGGAGGTGAAGCATCCGGGAATGGTGGACTCGGGGCACGGGATGTTGTCAGCAATGGAGAAGAACAACTTTGGCAGTTGCCAGGAGAAGAAGAAGCGATTGACGAGTGATCAGCTAGATTCACTTGAGAGAAGCTTCCAGGAGGAGATAAAGCTAGACCCTGATAGAAAGATCAAGCTGTCCAAGGAGCTCGGGCTGCAGCCTCGCCAAATTGCAGTTTGGTTCCAAAACAGGCGGGCTAGGTGGAAGAATAAGCAGCTCGAGCACCTATATGATGCGCTTAAGCAAGAGTATGATGCCATCTCTAGGGAGAAGCTGAAACTTCAAGAAGAGGTTAGCCTTATCCTCTAATATTATTTTGTTGTTTTGCACTGGTGAAAAAGCTCACTTTTACTATTACCCATGCAATCTTGAATCTATAGAGATAGTATATTAGTATTCTATCTCTTTTATTATTTTCCCCCCCTTTGAAAGAGTATACTCTCGATATCGGTTTGGAGAAATTTTCTTTCAAACAAGTTATATGCATTCGCTCTGTGATAATTTAAAATATTATTTACGTGTACTTTTAATTACATAAATCATGTAACTTATTTAAAAAGGTTTAACGATTTGTATGATTTAATAGATGTTAATTTTATAAATTAATCAACACATAATAGATTAGAGTTTTGAAGGAAAACTTTTTATTTTTCTTTTTAATCATAAATTTTAAATTTTTACCTTATTTTTTGTTATCTATTTTTAGTTGGAGATTTTATCAGCTTCAAAAAGTATTATATCATACATTTTTAGTTGGAGATTTTCATCTTGAAAAAGTATTATACCATACATAGTTAAAATCATCTACTGTGTGAATCCTTTTTCACTATTCCACCTTTGAATTTTTTCAAGTTTATTGAGACATCACTTTGGCACAAAGTATCGACAACAACAGTGATCCTCATAGTTTATTATTATTATTGAAAATAAAAACCAGTGTTCCTTTTTTGTTCAATAATGCTAGTAGTAGTACCCAACATAAACACATAATTTGTCACAACTTTCTACGCGATAGTTAGACTGTAATTAATTGTTTTTCACTATCATACAAACTTATCATTCATTTTTTCTTTATCACTCATCTTTATCATTCACAATCAACCACGTATAACGATTGTGACCAAGTGCCTGATTATGAGAGGAACTTGCATTTTTGTTTTTTGCTATTGCTTGTGGAGACAGGATCTGAAGATTTTAGTGATTTCAGTAGTTTGCATGTCCCCCTATTCAATTCAAATAAAACAATTTGAGCCATCCTTTTCATCATGGTGTATACACCATACAATGCTTGCTTGGAAACTCATTTGGATTGGAGGTACCTTTCTCCTAAACGCGCTCGCGTGTGAGATAAAACCTGTGGGACACATCTAGGACGTTTATCGTATATCGCGTTCGTATTGCTTTGAATTAAAATTAAAAGTTTAGGGCATGTTTGGCAGCCCTACTCAAACACAAAACTATACATTTTAAACAACATAACATATATTTTTATACACTTTTTTATCTACACGTATATCAAAAACACTCAAACAACAAAACTCAAACTAACTCACCAAACATGCCCTAATGTTGAGTATGTGTGCGTTTGGAACGCACATTTTTTGTGCGTTCCTGCGTTTGGTTGAAAAATAATGGGTCTCATGCACTGTTCATAAGACCCGTAAGTACTTTTTTTAGTAAAAAAAATTTTAAAACTTGGTTCCACGATACTATTTACACATTTAAAAATTATTTTACTCTAATGTTTTCAATTTTCAACAATAAACGATATCCGAACAGACCCTACATATATGTTCTTGTCTTCTCTCACAATTTCACAATATCCACAAAAAAATCTTAATTCTACAAATCTTTTAGAATGGAAAAAAAAAAAAAAAAAAAAAAAAAAAAAAGGGAGGGAGGTTGGGGTTACAAATTTTTATTTATTTTTATTTTTTACTTTTTAATTTTAGAAATTTTACAATGTTCTTATTATGTCAAATACATGTTGGTAATGCTTTCAAGTTATTATACAAAGATGGGTTTTTTTACCCCTTAAAAAAACTAGTAGAAATGTTATTTGAATAATCAACATTTTTCAACTAATAACATTTTAGCTAAAAATTTTGTTGTTCTTACGAGAATAATTAGGATTCAAATCTTGCATTGTTCTAACTATCAAATTATTTTAAAAAAAATAAATTAAATCAAAGTGTAATAAAAGCTTCGAGATTGATCACATCCTTCAGTATGTTGATGAACTAGTCAACTAGGTATTGAATACATTATCCTTGCATCTTAATTGTACGTGTATATGACAATATATGTATGCATAGTTGGAAACAACTGTATATTATAGCAAAATATGTGTGTAAATATATGTCTATATATAGAAGCACGCACAAAAATACTGCGTGTAAATTTTGTTTGTTTCCATTTTGGAATTAAGCTCTTAAATTCAAATTTAAGTTGACATTTCTATTGAGAAAGTTTTTAATAAGTGCTTGAGTCTTTTCTCAAATAAGTTAGATCATTAATACCATGAGATTTCTTTTTAAAGTTTAATTCAAATTTGAATTGGAAATAAAACATGGAAAGTATAAAAAGATGTTTGGGTTTTAAATGTGGAGATAAATTTTAAACTGGAAAATGAAATAAGAGGGAAATCTATAATAGGAATTTTGTTTAATTTATAATCTTTTTTTTTTTTGAGAAACATTTTAATTTATAATCGGAAATAGAAATTTTCAAAAAACAATTATTTTTTGGTCCGTTTGAGAATATATCATTAAGCTCACCAAAAGGTGTAAAAACTCAAGAGAGGATTTTTTTTTTTTTTTTTAAATAAAAAATAAATAAAAGATCGGGCGGGTCGGGTTAAACCTCATACCAATCCAAACCTGAAAATCCAGAGGCAAGACCCGAGCCCGACCCGAATTTCCAACTGACCCGCCCAAAGCTCTTCTGTTCGGGTCGGGTCAGGCGGGTGTATGGACACTGACAAGAAGAAGGACGCGGGGATACGTCCAACGTTTTGAAATACATATCGTACGTATCCGTGTCCTTCTTCTTGTCGGTGTCCAACGTTTTAAAAAATTGTCAGTTTCCTTCCAGTGCTTGATGGCGCTAGTACGAGCCGCCTATTTTTTGTCCATTACAAGACATATTAAATAAGGATTGTAAAAGTAAAAACATCGATCAGATTTGGACATAAATTAATGTACTCGTTTGTTTCAATTTATACCATTTAAAGTTGGGTTGGTGGTGTAGGTTATGAAATTGAAAGCAATGCTACAGAGAGAGCAAGCTACGAGGAAACAAGTGTCGACAACAGGCTACACAGAAATCTCTGGGGAAGACACAGTTGAGAGCACCTCTGTGGCCATTAATGGCTGTAATAACAGACCAAGAGGAACCGGCCATCATCAAATTGCAGACTGCAACTTTCTCTTCAGTGTCGAAGAGTATAACCCAGTAGCATCATCACCAGCTTACTGGGCTGGTCTGCCTTCTTATCCCTCGTAACGAGGCTCTCTTATTTGGGGCGGTGTTTATTACGCATAGTGTGTAGATCCACACATTGGCCAAAATGAACTGAGCTCGTCAATCGTCATGATGAGTTCAATTCATTTTAACAGTATGTGCATCCACACACACGTGTAACAGGTTTTTCTTAGTTGTCCATATTGTCTGTGTTAGTGTGAGTTTAGCTTAGTAGAGAATCAGAGTGATGAGTACTTAAGTTTCCCTACTGAGAGCACTGCAGAGTTGAAGAAACTAAAGAGACACTATGTCGTCTCCAGAACAATCATGAACTTATTTACTTTTATGATATGCTCTAATTGTTATGGTTACTCTTGTTCTTATGATGGTTTTCAGTTTCTTTTTTGTTTTATTTTTTTAATTATATGGCATGCTTTTATTGCTATAAAATACCAAATTAGTTATACTTTAAAGGTACCTAAATTACGAGTGCTAAATCATGTTTAAAATTAGATAACTTGGGTTATAAGTTATAACTCATTTTAATATTTAATCTGATCCATAAAATAAATATCCTAACACCTTTGGGAACATATTTAGCCCAACTTATTCATTGGTTCAGTGAAGCCTCTAGTGAAATAAGGTAACACAATTATTGCAAAACTAATATGGATCACAGACAACTATAAAATAAGGTAGAGATGTTCATAGAGCATCAGTGTGATGTTAGTTTTGGGCTCTCCAATGCTGAAGTTAGAGAGGGTTATCTCTATCTTTTTTTAAACTCGAGTTTTAGAGAATTATATTTGCAAAATATGAGCATATATACCTACTACCTGATGTAGAGCCCTCTTTACATATGGTTGAACTTGAATGAGACCTCGAGTTAGATTTTCTACTAGAAATCTTCCTTTTAATTTACTTGCGGAACACATCAAGAATTCTTGTAGATCAAGGTTCTTATTGTTTGCTAACCAAATAGTTTCCTTCTTTAGAGTAACTTGAATATAACCGAGCTAGTTGACTGGACTCTTAATTAATTGATTACCTTACTCAACTATATAAATTTCGTGCAGTTAGTCGAGCTTACATATGATCAGGTTAGATGTCCTACTAGGCTTAATACTCTCTAATTAGCCATGCTAACTTGCTATTTGTGATGCATAGCTTGACCATCACTAACAAATTATTCTACTTGTTTTAATACCATAGTCCACCCACTTTGAGCTAAGGAGAGTAGGAGACCACTAATTCTAAGTTTATCACAATCAGCCCTTAATATATATGCCCAGTGTTACTAAGTCCATTGAGCTCTAAGCCCACTTTTGATTTCTTCTATTGTACACATATATGTACAGCAGACACTATGCCTCCTTTTTTTTTTTTTTTTTGAGGTACATATATGCCTCCTAAATAAAGACACCTCATATACAATTTATTTGCATGGAGTACAATTGAATTATTCAATAATTCTAACAAAACCAAAGAAAATCCTATGACACCACATGCAAATGCAAAAGGAGAAAAAGATGGAATTCTAATCACACTGCCTCGTAAACAAAGTCGTCTCTAAATCTAAAAAGATCTAGCCAATCCAAACTGTAATGTCTCAAAGAATTTCCTACATTTTTTTATTATCAAACTACTAGGAATTCATTAATTCAAGGAAAAAGTTTTTTTTTTTAAACCCCTAACCTTGTACTTTTAAATGTATCAGTTTAAACCTTATATTTTTTTTTTTAGAGCAATGTCTATTTTACACACTCACCCACCCACTTTGGCACAAAAATCATGGCTTTAGATACGATTTTCAACTTGGAAATCATGACTTCAAATCACGATTTTTGTTCAAAAAACTAAATGTATGTACTGTTTGAGTGGGCGAGTGTGTGCAACATAAATTTCCCTTTTTTTCTTATTGTATCAACCAAAACTACACTTGTATGTGTGTACATTACTATAAGAACAAAACTACGGTATAGTACCTTAGATGATGTAATTACTTAATTAAAAAATACATTTCCATCCTATGAGAAAAAATCTACAAGGCAAAATCTTAAAAAGAGAATCTAAAGAGCAGCACTTAAGTATTGTACCTAAATCTTAACCTTATTATAAATGAGTGTTTATAATAGAAATTTCCCTTTTTTTTATTATGTCAACCAAAACTGCACCACTTCATTAGTTGGATGGAACTATAACACAATAAAAATGCATATATAACAACATGATTTCCAATTGATCAAAGAATGAAAAACAGATCAAGTCATTAACCACCACCATTTTTTTGAAACATCTCTTCGGAGAGAGAGAGAGAGAGAGAACAAAAATGCCAAAAACTATAGTGTAAAAAAAAAAAAAAAAAAAAAAAAAAAAATCCTTTAATTCAAATAGCCCAAAACACGACAAATAGGGGCTTTGACTCCTTGTTTAGGTACGGTATACCGGCATTTAGGAACAGAATGGTGGACAGGCAGAACCAAAGATAGTGTGTAAAAATCCTTCACAAAGCTAAACCTTCGAAAAGTTATCCTAGCTCTACATGAATCTTAACCACTCTGAGAGAGCGGACATATGTCTCTCTGTCTGACTCCCCTCGCTGCAGTTTCCAGTGTTGAACTCCTACAATCTCGGGTATTTCTGCTACAAACTCCATTATTTACCACCTAATTAATTGAGGTTTGAAGTTTCCAAAAAAAAAAAAAACCAAAGTTTACTGAGGCTGCAACTTGCAATACACTGTAGTTCAATTCAATTCTTCAGATTCACATAAAAGCATTGTCCTCACCTGACTAGACCTCTGACTTTGTGAAGTTTTTCCAGAGCTGGTGGTAATGGCAGCGTACAAAACATATATAAAAGCATTGTCCTCGATTCAATTGATGAAACAAGGGTTCATCATATCCCCTACGAGGACCTGATTTAACACAGTGAAATTAAGATGGGTGCTCTGTAAGTTTCTAAAACAAACTATTTAAGGGGTCCACTATTTTTTATTAAACTTGAATGCACATCCTTGAGTAAAAAAAAAGTTCAGTCAATTAAAGAACCAAGCAAGATGAATGTGATAATGTGAAAGAACTATGTGATGAGGGATAATAAGCCATCCAAAGTTTCTCTTTGTAGCATTTACATGTAAATGTACATGTCTGGCTTACACAAATTAATTAACACCTGAGATGCATAATTAAGTGTAACACAGATGGATGACATGACACATCTCCTATGTATGTATGGATGGTCTTCTCTTTATATTGGGTAAAATTCACTGAAAATTAGTGCTTCTTATTGATAATAAATGCTTCCTTCAAGATGTATCAACCACTTCTGATCCATTTACAGCCCAAGTTCTACAAACTGGCTTTTGTCTCGTGGACCACCAAAGCACTTCTGAAAACGCCAGTGTTGTACATTAGTCTGCCACCATATGGCCTGCTTGTCCACATACAGGAAACCCATCGGCTTTGAAGCCTTGTTTAGGTTGTCCCAGACTCGCAGTGATATGACTTATTAGCATACGTTGTGGGGTATACCCGCATTTAGGAACAGAATGGTGGACATGCAGAACCAAATTAAGTTATTGTGTAAAAATCCTTCAAAAAGCTAACCCTTCGAAAAGTTACCCAAGCTCTTCATGAATTATGACCACTCTGAGAGAGCGGGCTTATATGTCTCTCTGACTCCCCTCGCAGTAGTTTCCAGCGTTGAACTCCTACAATCTCCGATATTTCTGCTACAAACTCCATTATTTACCACCTAACTGAGGTTTGAAGTTAAAAAAAAAAAAAAAACCAATGTTTACTGAGGCTTCAACTTGCAATACACTGTAATCCAATTCAATTCTTCAGATTCACATAAAAGCGTTGTCCTGATCACCTGACTAGAGCATTCACTAGGCCTCTGACTTGTGAAGTTTTTCCAGAGCTGGTGGTAATGGCAGTGTACAAAACATATATAAAAGCATTGTCCTCAATTCAAATGGTGAAACAAGGGTTCATCATATCCCCTATGGGTGCTCTATAAGTTTCTAAAACAAACTATTTAAGGGGTCCACTATTTTTTATTAAACTTGAATGCAAACCCTTGAGTAAAAAAAAAGTTCAGTCAAAGAACCAAGCAAGATGAATGTGATAGTGTGAAGGAACCATGTGATGGGGGATAATAAGCCATCCAAAGTTTCTCTTTGTAGCATTTGCATGTAAATGTAAATGTCTGGCTTACACAAATTAATTAACACTGGACATGCATAAGTGCAACACAGATGGATTTCATTACACATCTCCTATGTACATATGGATGGTCTTCTCTTTATATTGGGTAAAATTCACTGAAAATTAGTGCTTCTTATTGATATAAATGCTTCCTTCAAGATGTATCAACCACTTCTGATCCATTTACAGTCCAAGTTCTACAAACTGGCTTTTGTCTCGTGGACCAACAAACCACTTCTGAAAACGCCAGTGTTGTACATTAGTCTGCCATCATCTGGCCTACTTATCCACATACAGGAAACCCTATACATCGGCAAGGGCAAAGGATTATCATCATGTTACCCCTTTTCTCATCAATGGTTATCTTTTGCATCAAATATGTACATATCATCTCTTACGATACGTAGATTTTATAGTTGTGTGGGATCCATATACTGTAAGAGAAATGATACATATATCTGATGCATGACATACTTTCTCATATTATAAGCCTTGTCCAACAAAGATAAATCATCTCCCAACATCCTCCAATTTACTCTCTAAAATTTGGAGAGTAACCCCTACAATTGTGTTTCCAACAGATTAGCCATTAAAGAGGCTTTTCTTTTTCCCCCCAAGCTGCAGTACGTGGTTCTCAGGGAGGGAACTACTAATATAGTCTTAAGGGGACCATGCCCCTCTAAGTCTTTATTTATTTTTTCTTTTAAGAAAATATTATATATAGATGTGGGGCCAGAGAATTTGTGGCCCCGGCCCACTTTACATTAGGGCCCAAGGCCTAAGCCGAGGAGAACTATTGCCGAGGACGCATAATGAAAGTCCAAAAAATGCCTAAGGATATGGCCGAGGATGATCTTATGCTCGGCACCCAATAGAGCCCCTAAAAGAAAGGACGAGCTCAGTGCAGGAACAGGCCAAGTGAAAAAGTTGTCAATATTGCAATAAAGAACTCTGCGTCTGACAAGTCCATGCTCTTCACCATGCTATTCAACTTTTACAACCACCCCCAACCACTCTAGGTATGGGCTAATGGGACAAGTCTCAACCCCAAAAAGTGAAGCTTACACGTGGACACTAGAAGGAGGGTAAATATTAGTATAAAAGGGGAAAAAGAACCAATGGAAAGGGGGGTCTCCCAGACTATGAAGTCCTAAAAAAGGAGAATAAGAAGAATATTGAGCTCCTCGGACAAGGTCTAAAGACCGGAACCACTCATGCCCCATCAAAAGGAGGTCTTGTTAGACACGTCAGGTTCACCTTCATGTAAATTTCCATAGAAACCATGGCTAACCGCTGTTCGGTAACTCGAGCCTGGCCTTTCAAGCCCACGCTCTACAAAATGATATTGTTTGGGCCCTTAAACGTACGAACCCAATATCATTTTGGGGTCGCTACAAATTGTGTCCTTATAATAGATATTAGAGACATATATTTTAAAATTTAGGTCAAAAAGTTATACTTCGCACCCCAAATTTTAAAAATTAATCTACATAACCCAAAAAATAAATTGGTCACCCTACCAATTTCTTGTGGCTAGTGGTGCCTCTCCAAAACAAAATTCTACTTTTAATAAGAAATCCCTAAATACTACTAGCATCAATTTGTTTGGCTTAAAAAAATCAAATGATTGTGGTGACTTTTTTTTTGGGTTCAAATTCGAATGATTATGTGTGACACTATGCTGTTTGCTACTCGAGACTTAAAGTTAAAAGTTTGAAATTTTAAGATTTGAATTTTTCTACCTTTACCTAAACGTTTGGATTTTTCTTCTTAATAAACAACACGCTAGAAGAATATTAGACATGTTAGAGTATAATATAATATTGAGCAACTGATCAGTTAATGTGGTTCGAACTTTTGTTTGTGTTTGAGTTTTTTATATTTTTTTGATTTATAAACTATGATTCAACTATAATATATATAATATATATATATTGATAACATATGGAATTTTTATAAAGAAAAGCCCTTCTAATTCGCTTTTAACTAATAAAACCTACAAATAATGAAATAACCAACCTCACCCATTAGATTCGGTTGGCAAGTAATCTAGAGACATTCACACCAAACAAGCTAAGTAGAGGAAATTAGACAATAATATTTGACTTTTTGAATTATGAATATTGTCAAAACTAGATTTAACAACAAATTGGAATGATTTTCTAACAGAAACTTTCATTAAACGGATATTATTATAAAAATTTGTAAAACCAATTATAATGGTTTTAGAGGAATTAAAAAAAAATCTAAATATAATTTGACATATGGTTAAATGCAAATTATTATTATTATTATTGTGTAGACAAACAAACCGAGCACATTTATTTGGTTATGGGCCATGCCCGAGGACAAGCAGACACCCGAGGATGGTTAAAGGGTTTGTATAAACCTAAGTCAATAGGTCGAGGAGAAAGGAGGAGAGTGGCGAAGCAACTGAGGTTCTCAAGGAGCTAAGTCACCTTGGGAGAGTTTTAGGGAGTCAACCATTTTGGAAAGATAAGTTTCAGGGGAAGCAACAGAGCTGGACTAAAAATGAAAGAAGAAATATCTAGGAAGGAGGTTATCACCACTACATTAAATACACTGCACCAAATGAACTGGCTGCATTTATGAAGAAATGACACCTGAACGGTGTCATCCTAGCTCACAGTTCCTCACATAGCTTCCAAGAGGTCTTGATGGGACAAGCATCTAAGGGATTTCCTAAAAAACCAATAGGTGGAGGGCTAAGATATAGAAGTGATGGACTATATAGGGGAATGTCCACCACAAAATGGGGCATGTAATCTAAGAAGGAAGAAAAAAGAAGAACACATTGTACATAGATAAACTTGATTAAATACAAGAACATTCCATCCTCAAGCTTGACCGAGAAGCAATACTTTCATCAATTTGTGTATCAAATCTTGTTATCTTGGACCTAATCTATAGAAGGTCTGCTCTTAATTAGCATGTTGGCTTGTTTACTAGACCCATTCTCTAACAAATTCATTGCTTTAAACTTTTTGGGCTAGCTTCCATTGTTCTACGTGGGCCTAGGCACCAATCTCAGTCCTATTATTATTATTATTATTATTATTATTATTATATAGTAATTTAGTTTCGAATTTTAGTATATTTTTAATTTTTGAATGATAAAAACATTTATTGGTTTATGCTTTGACCTGAAATGTAAAATTCTAGCTTTCTCTATGGTGTTTGTAGAATCATTGCCTGTATATTATAAGTTGGAGCTAACCATTAATTTGAATAAATAACGAGATCTTTCTTATGAGGTGGTATCCCCTATTTCCGTCGCATAATACTATAATAGTGAACCTTTCACAACATGAGAGCCCCCACCAATGTATACGACTTACATGCTGTGAAAGCCCATTTGAGACCATTACATTTGAGATCATTTTTCCTCTCTTGACATACACTCTCTGAGGTATCATTTCTCTAACCCACCCCCCTCCCTCTCACACACGGGAAGGTTTGAGAGATATGCGTTACATATGCTTGATACATGATACTCTTTCCTAAGACAAACCCAAGTTCACCAGCTTGATAGACACTATTTATAGGTTACATATGCTTGATACATGATACTTTTTTCCTCAGACAAACCCCAAGTTAATCCGCTTGATAGCTCACTATTTATAGGGTGCGTACCAGCCTGGGGCCTCGTAGCATTGACAAGATGATCACTGCCTCCAAAGATGTTATCAACAAGATGGACGTCCAACACAGCCACTGCAAAGATGGCCGCAAAGCTCTCCAGCCCCCTTTTTCCATTCTTTTGCTTTTTTTCTCCCTACCACTCTCTCACTCAGTCACTCTCTCTCAAATGGTTCAACCAAAAATAGAACAGGGGGGGAATTTTGATTGCCTTTTGTTCTGAATTGGTTTTGGTTTTGATCTTTGGGTTTAAATTTGGTTTGGATTTTGATCTGTGTATGATTTGAATTGGGATGCCTGGTATCAATTGGTTATGGAGGGTGGTTTCCATCTATCTATTCTTGAGGGTGAGGTGACTGGGTTTAGATAACTGTTTAGGTGGGTTTAGATAACAGTTTAGGTGTTAGTTATGGTGGTTCTAGTTGGTATAATGCTGAAAGTGGGAATGTATATTTAAATGAAAATAGTATAAATAAATAGTATTTAAATAAAACAGAGACAGAATATTGAGCCTTTTTTGTTGTTGATAATTTGCAATTTTATTCCAAAACAACCCGAGAGTGCTACACAGAAGAGCCTAGGACAAAGGCTTAATCAGAGCTAATTACATCAGAAAGAACAGAGGGGGCTGAGCCCAAAACAAAATAATTAGCTAATCTATTATTTAGAGACCAGGAAGCTAGTACATGGGCTGCCATGTTAGCTTCTCTTTTGGGGTCCAGTTGAATTCTAAAGAATGAACCATGTTAGCTAAAGACACGGTATCAGCAGTTATCACCTCAATTCTCCATAGAGGCCTAGAGCTTGAATCTAATATGTGGCTTCAACTAGAGATTTTTTGAAGTAAAAAAAGTGATCAACTGGAGATAATGGGTATTTAGTTAAAGGAAAAAAATTAATTGGCCAAACGACTGAAGATGGTCTTTACATAAAATTCCCAGCAACCATTCAAAAAACCAGATATGGGTAGCAGCCTAGCACTTGATGCACAGTAGTAAAACACACAATTCTTTGCAATAATAAACAACTCTGTGGAATCTTTCATTATAAGTTTATTATAACTACTAACCAAAAAAGCCAACAATTCCTTGAATATGTATCGTGTACCAAACTGCTTTTCTTCCAAGGGCTACAGTTTTATTCAGAATAACACTAGATTATGAAAAGCTCATATAAGTTTAGCAAAAGCACACTAGCAGTAACTTCAGGGAAAATGCTAATGCTAAGTTTCACACATTCACCTCAACCCACCCACCATGAATAATGTGCAAGTACTCAGATGTCATAAGACTCATAACAGCAACAATTGCAAATTCACAAGGTAGTAATACCCCCAAAAGAAAAACAAAACAGCAATCAGCAGGTTTCAATTTTGTGTAAAAACAGTTAAATGCCAGAATTGACTAAATAACTAAACATCTTCAACAACCAGGTGCCAGGCATACGATAAAAAGACGGGGAAAAATGATTGCAACAAGATCAATCAATTCTTACACAGCATTCAAAAAAGAAAGATTCTACTAACTGTTACTCCATGAAAAGAAAATACGAACAAAACAGTGGCTCAGCGCTTTCCACCACCACCTCCAAGCTTAGGACCCTTTGGTGCAGCTCCCTTGGGATTGCTACTCTTACCCTGCGACTTCTGTGTTTTGGCAACTACTTCTGCCTTCTTTGCCTTCTTTTCATCCTTTGTTTTCTTGATCCTTTCCTTAATTTCACTGCAAAATACATCCAATCAGTATGTCAAAATCTCCTTGTAATCCATATATAATAGTCAGTAAACAAATCCTACACATACAAAACTTCCATGGGTAAGGAAACACTAAAAGAACAATTAGGATGTTCACAAGATTTAACATGAGTCACATAACAATAGAAAATATATCATAAAAAGAAAAAACTGTCAATCCAAACGTAGAAAATACAAGAAAACACACCGGAGAGCAGCTTCCCTAGCAGCATCACGAACTTCTGGCTTCTCAGCTCTCCTCTTCTGGATAATCTCTAAGGTGGCACCAACGATGGACCTAGAGTAGGGCTTCTTGGCAGCACGTCGCCTCTTCTTCACAGCCTCTTGAGCAATATCCTAAGTGTGTCAAGACCATAGGCACATTCAATCAATTTGGGAAAATATATCGTAAGGTTTTCAACAATTTGGAATACGAAGCAATATATATTATCTTGCCTAGAAGCAATAGCGGTGCAAGAGTTCTCAAACCAACTTAATATCCAAATTTTTTTCTAGGCTAAGATACTAACACATCTAATTAAAGCTAAGTTATTGGAAACGGGCAAAACTTGTCCAATTCAACCAATTAATTTCAACATTGTGGTTGCATTCACCAATGCAGCACAAAATGGATCATCATCTCTCAAGGACAACATAATTCAACTATATGGTTGTGTTAGCCCAATGCACCTAAGTAATTATGGGTGCGTTTGTATAAGCTGTTGGAAAACTATGTTTTGAGTTTAAAATGAGCGTTCGTAAAAAAGCTATGAGTTTTTGGGTTTTAAAAACGCTATTTTAATCTCCCAAAACTCCTAACCGAAAGTACCCTATACCTAAGTTTTGTCTATAAGTAAATTCCAACCCAAGTGCAAGACATAATCTTCAAATCATATACAAAATTCAAAAGGTTTCACACCTTCTTATGTTGCTTTCTGTACATGGCGGTCCAGGTAAGCTTCGATGGCTTCAATTTGTTGTGGAAGTACCTCTTGCATTTTGAATTGAGAAACAGGAACACCTAATGATGAAATTTGAAAGACAGAACAAAAAAAACCCACCACATTGTCAAACATATCAATAAAAAAACAAAACAAAACCCAAATCAACTCTCTTCAAAAACATGCGGCAATACGAGAGACAGAACCTTAAATCGTTAAACTACCTGAGAATCAGAACGAATAAACCTAATGCCTCTCCCAGGGTATATCTTGGATCCACTGAAACGACACAGTTCCGTCCTGATATTCATTTTTCCAACATCATCGTATATATTAATCGTTAGATTTGAACAGCGTATCAAACAACAACTTTAAATATTACTATCTTTGACTCAGAGAAACACGAGCTGATTCTATGTTTGGATTTAGATTATTTATTAAGCATGAACCAAATGAAAAAAAGTCATTTCTATTTTGAGATCCTAGTTCTGATTTAGCTAGAAAGAGAGAGAGAGAGAGAGAGAGAGAGGAACATACTTGAGAACCATGGCTGCTGGTTTGGTTGCTTAGCTGCGCGCCTTACCTTTGATTGCAGAGAAAGAGAAACCCTAGAAAGCTGAATCGGTGAAAACGCGGTATATGTATATCAGGAAAGGATAATGAATAGCCCTCCTATTTGAAAAATAACTACGAAAATGCCACTTTGATGAGGGGCTCCATTGCTACTTTGTTGCTAGGCCCAAATAGTTAGCCCCATTTTAGCCTAAAATTCAGATCAAAATGGTTAAAGCCCGTTTCGGGTTCTTAGCCGACCAGCTCGTCCTTTGTTTTAGATGGATCCTATTGCTCGGCCCAATTTGTTGCATAGAGGAGAGTACTAGGACTGTCAACGAGTCGGGTTTGTACCCCACCCCGGAACCAACCTGCCAAATTCAGGTGGCAGAGAAGCTTACCCACTGCCAACCGTCGAAAACCACAAGTCAAGTCAGTTTCGATTCGAGTCGGCAGTGATTTGTTTTGGGTCAAAACCGACTAATCTCAACAGTGGAGATCTTGACGCTAGTGGTGGTAAAGATCTTGATGGATCTCATTGAAATCTTGCCGGATCTCGTTGAAATCTGGCCGAATTTCAATGGATCTTGTCTAAATCTGGTCAAATCTGGATGGATCTCATCGAGATTTGGCCTAATCTGGCTGGATTTGAGTCTGGAGAGAGGAGGAGCCCAGTCGGTCAGTTGGCCTTGGTTTTTCATGCGAAGACTTGTCAACTGACTCGTCGAGTTCAGTTTCTGAAAATGAAAATCCGTCGTCAGTGGCTGGTTAGTTAGGTTTCAGTCCAAGTTGGCCGGTTTGGGCGAGTGGGTCAGGTTGCGGGTTAGGATGGACAGCCCTAAGAGTATCATGGTCAAAAATATTTTTAGTATTTTTTTTTTTTTTGTTTTTTTTAATGTCTGTGATGGCTACTTACCCATGGTGGATGGGGTTAGCCATTGCTGAGGTCTAAAAAGTCACAATGTTGCACTAAGGCCCAAATTGGCACCGAGAATTGAACTCCATACAAAATATATATATACTTGAGCCTACAATAAAGAAAAAAAGATGATAGGTCCAAGTTCATTAAGGGTTTTAAGGAGGAACCTAAACCCACAAATGGGTAAGCCTTAAAAATCATGAAATGAAGGGAATAAGAAAAGCCCAGCCCACCAAGGTCAGAAAATCGCTAGGAAGCCCAATGGTAAGAACTGGGCTGAGATACCTAGGGACAACTAGGAGATCGGGATCCTCAGGAAGTACAGCAAAGCCAGGGTTGGATTAAGACAGTTCAAGGGGGGGTGCTAAGAAACATAAGGAACGAGAAACAGATATGTCCCTATCAGCCACCCAATGATGCAGAAAGGAATTAGAAGACTTGGGAACCAACAATTCATGAACAAGGGGTTGATACCTTGAGGAACCAAGAAAGAAGAACCATAAAGGGAAGTGGCTGGGAAACTTTCAACCTGGCAGGAAGGAATCAGCTCACATGGGAAAAATGATAAAATGAAAGGCAGCCAAAAGCTGAGTCTGAAAAGGTGGGGTTTAGAATCATTGAAGGAAGAAGGACCAAAGGTCAGCTCTTTAAGGACACCCCAAAATGGAAAGTTAGCAAGAGACTTTTAGGGAAGAAACCCCAAAAGAAGAAAATTATGAGGAATGAGGAAAGTACTAGCCACCAAGGTTACTGGCACGACATTGGTTCTGGTATCCAGGGGAGCAAATGGGGGGAATCAGTGATACCTTGGGAATCCTAGGATGACACTATAAAAAGGGGAAGCAGCCAATAGTGAAGGGTAATTAGTAACAGTGAATTAGAATAAAATCATGGAGAAAATTCTATCAGAATTAAAAAAAGAAAAAAAAAAAAAAGAAAAGAGAGGGAAATACTACCTGGTATTCCCAAATAGCCACTAAAGAACATATTTGGATTCAAACTTTGCAAGTCTTAGAGGCCTGAAGAGCCATCTATAAGCCTGTGATTTTTAAACTTATTTGGACCTTGTAACATATCCTAGTGAGCATAGTGTATTACATAATTAATAAAGTAATGGAATATTTTGCATTGTTTTAAGGATCCTTAATGCTTCATTTTTGTGTCTTTCCTTATCACTTCGTTTCTTTGCTATTTCTTGTTGTTTCAATGCATATATTTATTGTTTGTTAGCATGTATGTGTTGTAGAATTCGTGCTCTGTGCACCATTTGGTTCGTAATCAGCCCATTTAGTTGCGGTGAACCAAGCTCAGTCCCTTAAAACAACAAGTAAATGGCCTAGGATCTTTATTTCTACTTAGGACTGGGTACTGTCCAAAAAGGACCCACACACCCATTAACCCATGGGTAAGGGAACAAAGTCCAACATAGGCCAAGTCACATTTGTGTAATCTCACTTTAGCAATTCTCACATAGATCCAATCGTTTTAATGTTTCACTTGGTGACAAAGCTTATGTTAACTAGATCAACATTTTTAGTACTTCATATATTTTTTATAAGGCTTGTCTATGCATTTGGATTTTTTTTTTTCAATGTAATTTAATCATGCTCTATAACCAATTCCAAGAGGTATCCAATTCAATCAAAGACCATGTCTTACAAAGCGAAGATCATTAATTTAAACATTTTCTTCCCATGATTTGTATTGGTGCTATTACTTTTATTTTATTGTTATTGATTTTTGTTGATGGTAGTTTTCGCAACAAATTTTCTACAAGCTTGATTCGACTAAGCCCAACTTTCTTATGGGTCCAATTCATGTATTATAATTTATTTCATTATTTTTATCCTGATCCAAGTCATTTCATTATTTTAATCTTGACCCAAACTCATGTGACATAAGGAGAATTTGAGAAAGTGTGCTTTGGAGGGTATGAGTTAGGAACGAAGCTGGGACTTAAAGTTAGGGAAAGCAGTTATGCTATTGGCTCCAACCTCTGACTATTTTGTTGCTTAGTAGCTGGGGTTTTTATTTATTTATTTTTTTGAGTGTGTCTATTACTGGGCAAGAGTAAAATTATTTTGTTTAACATTTTTTAAAGATCCAGGTTGTTTGTTTTGAGTGAAATTAGTTGATTAGGCTTATTTTTAGTTTTGCTATTAGTAATTTTTGTTGTTGGGCTATTTTTTGTGGGCTTTGTATATTTTGTTTTAGAATTTAGATCTATAAATTTTTGTATGACCCTTAAAAGGAAGAAGATACTTGAGCTACAAACTTTTTTATAATTGCTAATATAGTGAGTGGTTATTGGTAAGTAAACAAATAATGTAAGTGGTGGGTCTAGATGCAAATTAGTAAGAAATTTTTTACTTCAATGGTTTGTAAAAACGTTGTAGAAAAGTTTAGGGTTATAACATTATTCTTAAAATAACCAATGATATTTGTTAAGAGGGGCAAAGTATAATTTCATATAACAAAAATGCTAAAATTAGTACCTCTCTCTCTCTCTCTCTATCTCTCTCTATGTGTGTGTGTATATTTTTAATTAAAAAAAAAAAAAAGAGTGGGACATTTCCCCCTAAAGTCCAAGAGTGCCTTCGTCCCTGGTATGGGTAGACTTTTCCTTAGGCCTTTTGCATCAACCCATGTCATGCGTGTTATAAAAGTTGGATGGAGATACGCACAACACCTTAGGCTTATGCAAAAGGTTTGATACTTGAAATTTTCACCCAATTGGATACTTCTAGCTCCTATTGTATGTGGCTAAACATTTTGACCAACCCATTTTAGCCCCTAGAGCCTAGCTGACCTTGCATGCTAGACATCACTAAGAAGAGTTTCCCAATGCTCTATGAAAGAGAAACCAAAGACCCTAGGTCAATTTTTTCCCAAATTGTGCTAAAAGGCATTTTGTTTTGTCCAAAAAAAGCCTATTAGAAAATTACTCTTTACCTAACATGTTAGGGGTCCAAAGCCTCATTTATTGTTCAACATCAATTAGTAAGAGCACTTAAAACTCAATATAAAAGCTCCTCATTCATATCAAATAAGGTCTATCAAGTTTTACCCTTAAAATATTAACTTCATAACAAAAGCCCATTCAGCCATCAAGGAGTGACATGATTATGAGGCATAAGGGGTGAAAATAGTGATAGCAAGGAGTCTTTTCTCTTTCCCCCAATCACCTCTTTCAAATTGTATGTGAGAGGCGGTTAAAGATTAATGAATTTTGCATATTCTTCCACCCTTTGTTGTTTAACACTCTGATTTTATTCTTGTGATGCACCATTAACCTCTATTTAATAAATATTAAAATATTGAGTTTGACTCGCTCAAATTAATCGCACTTTAAAAAAACCTAAGGGGAGTTTTAGGCACGTTCTATAATTTCAACCTCATCATAAAAATGTTCTTGACAATTTCATAATATGACTAATCTAGTGATAATTTAAAAATTGCATATTATAACTCATTTGTAATGAAATTGAATTGTAAATGGTTGGGTTAAGTTTACTTGGTTAACATTCTTTTTTATTATATATAAATATATATTTTTTAAAAGACTAGACAATAAATGACATCTCGCAAATAAAGAGAAAATTTATAGGTATAAAAAATTTCACCATTATTAATGTGACAAATTGTTAATAATAGTTAAAAAAAATGACCTTAGTAGTCCGCCAAATAAAAACCAAAATCTCATTAAAAAAAAAAAAACAAAATTATGAATCTTTTTGTGTATTATATTATTAAGCAGGCAATTAAATGACCACATAGCCACACGTGTCTATCAAATCAGTCAATTGAGTGGAAACTAGAAACTTTTATTTCCCCACAAAATGGGTTGAAAGTGGAACAAAGTCTTCACTTTTCAATAAAAGAAAATAAAATATAACTATTAAAAAAAAAACATAATAATGTTAAGAGACTTTTTCGGTCATTTATTAATAAATTATTTTAAAAAGTTTTGATGTCATCATAAATATAAAAAAAATTGTAAAAAAAAATCAGTTATTTTTTTTAATTTTTTCATAAAAAGTTACTAAAAACATTTCATAATTCATAGCATTTAAAAAAATAAAAAAAATAAATAAACGGCAAACTAAAAAGATTGTGGCAATGTGTAAGTAGTAGACTAGTTAGTTGTGCTCATTAACACTGAGGAGGATGATGACGATGATGACACCTCACTCAACAAAAAGATTTAACTGTGTTTAAACCAAAAAAAAAACAGACAGGATCCACAACAATCCACATCCATTCCCTTCTGCACAAACTAAGAGAAAATCAAAATCTCTCTCTCTCTCTTTCTCTTCAAAACTCAAGGTCCTCAAAATAATCTAAACCAAAAATCGCTCTTTCTTTTTGAAGATTTTTGGGCAAAGCACCCAAAAAAAAAAAAAAAAAAAACCCTAGTGCAGAGAAAATTTTGGAATGGATGAGAAGAATCAGAAGCAGAAGCAGCAAAAGCAGCAGAAGCAGCAGCAGCAGCAGTGTTGTTCATCGGAGGATCGGAGCGACAGCAGCGAGTACACGTCGGAGGACGAAGGAACGGAGGATTACAGACGAGGAGGCTACCACGCTGTTCGAATCGGCGATTCTTTTAAGAATGGCCGCTACGTTGTTCAATCGAAGCTCGGTTGGGGCCACTTCTCCACCGTCTGGCTCGCCTGGGACACCCAATTCTCTGTACCTCTCTCTCTCTCTCTCTCTCTCATTTTTGTTTTCTGGGTTTTTTTTTTTTTGATTGAATGTAGAATGTGAAAAAAAAAGAGAGCATTTTGAGCACTGGGTGTGAAATTGTGATTGAAATGTGTTTGAGGATTATTAGTGTTTTTTTTTTGAATATATAAAAATAAATATTATCCGTTTATGGATTGTGCTAAGAAAAGTTGGAGTGTTTGATTTAATAAAATGATTGGTTAATGATTATTGCAAATTGGGGGCAGAGATATGTGGCACTGAAAGTGCAAAAGAGTGCTCAACATTACACGGAGGCGGCGATGGATGAGATAACCATCTTGCAGCAGATTGCTGATGGTGATCCAGATGATAAAAAATGTGTGGTGAAGCTGTTGGATCATTTTAAGCATTCGGGTCCCAATGGGCAGCATGTTTGTATGGTTTTTGAGTACTTGGGGGATAATCTTTTGACCCTTATCAAATATAGCGATTACCGGGGTTTGCCACTTCATAGGGTGAAGGAGATCTGTTATCATGTTTTGGTGGGATTGGATTACTTGCATAGACAGCTCTCGATTATACACACCGATTTGAAACCAGAAAATATATTGCTCATGTCAACGATAGACCCTTCGAAGGATCCTAGAAAGTCTGGAGTTCCTCTCATTCTTCCGAATAGTAAGGATAAGGCTGGATTGGAGTCTGGGGTTGCGAAGGAAATTAGGAAATTAAATGGGGATTTGACTAGGAACCAGAAGAAAAAGATTCGAAGAAAGGCTAAGCGAGCGGCTCAGGGATGTGTGGAGAATGAGGTTGCTTTGGAAGATGAAGCAGATGCAGAACCATCTGGTGCTGTAGAGTCTTCGCCTAATACGAATTTGAATGTGGGTTCTGTAGAAGACCATCCCACTAGTTCTGTCAATACAAATAGATTATCTGATGCTGATGGAACAAAGGGCGCCAAACTAGAACATCAGTGTAGTAAGAGAGGAAGCCGCTCCACTAGGCAGAAATTGTTGGCATCAGCGGACCTCAAGTGCAAGTTGGTTGACTTTGGGAATGCATGTTGGACATACAAACAGTTCACAAATGACATCCAGACAAGACAATATAGGTGTCCAGAGGTGATCCTTGGATCTAAGTATTCTACTTCAGCTGATCTTTGGTCCTTTGCTTGCATTTGTTTCGAGCTTGCAACGGGTGATGTACTCTTTGATCCTCATAGTGGTGACAACTTTGATAGGGATGAGGTATGGATGTTATTCACTTGTTTACTTTTTTTTTTTAATTACCTTTTGTGCTAAATATATGATCTCTGCCTTTGTTTTCTCTCTCTAGAATCAATGTAATTTGAAAACAAATAATCAATCTTCAAATTTCTGTGTTAATTTTATTTCTGCTACTATTTATATTCAATTACTAATGGATAGTTATGCAACATTAGGAGTTCAATTATACAATTTGCATGCTACTCTAATGGTTGTTCCATTTGCAATTATACCTGTAGAAACATAGGGCTATAGACCCTTGTGCATAAGATTCTAGCATTACATTTGTGCTCCACTCAAATTGTGAACTCTGCAAGTAATAAAACGTACTAGATATCTTCCTCAATAAAAGAACATTGAAATTATGATGTTATTTAAAAATAAAGCTCAGTCTAGAGTTTCAATTACAGAAAACATGCTGATGCATTGTAGAATAACTTAACATGACAAGTGATTTTATCATGTGGTTATGCTAGACAAGAATGACAGTACTATAGAAATAATGCATTTGCAACATGCTACTAACCATAATAACAACCTGCCTATGAGCTTTGAGTTCTGGCTGAAATGGCACCTCTCCCCCTTGTAAGAGAAAAGAGGAGGGTGAGTTCACAGGTTCAAGACCTACCAAAAAAGGAAAAAAGTAATAACAACCTGCTAATATCAAAAAATTCCTACCCAATCAGTGTCAACTCTAATGAAGTTGACTTTATCTAGTACTTCATGCTAATTCAAACCAGGAGCTCATGCATTTTTTCCAACTTAGACCCAGTTAGGGATGGACAAGGTACATGGTTTAATTTTTATTTTTAATTTTTTAATTTTATATTATGTGTACACATAGTCATGCTCTTGTAGGTTTGGAATTGATACAAGTTATTCTAAATCTTGTACTATTCCGAGCACAAATGTAAATAGAGTAATAGACGCATTTCTCCAATGCTAGCTATCAGAAATAATATGATTTTTCAGGAGCCTATTATATTATAGTCACACTTATAACTCTAATTTATTAGTCTATTTTGTTTTATTTAAGCACATGAGCAAGAATATCTAGTAGTTTGATTACCAACTATGATTACTGTCATAAAAATACAAGTTTATATAGGGAAAAAAATCAAGATTACCAATTCCCACAACATGGGAAAGTTGGTTCAGTTGCTCTCTTGTTACCTAGAGCAAGCCTTCACAAGATTTGATTACCAGCGTCCACCAACTATGCTATGTTTGGTTGGAATGAAGAGGGAAAGAAAGAAAGGAGAGGAGAGAATGGAGGAAGGGAAGGGAAAGGGAGAATCTCCATTGCCTATGGGCCCACTATTTTGTTTCCTCCCAAATTGAGAGAAAACGGAGGGAAGAGGAGAGAAAAAATAGTGTCTTGATATTTTATTTTTTGTGTGAACCGGTCTCCATATTCTCCAACACAGGCAAACACCTCGGGGGATTAAACTTGTTCCTTCTCTTCCCTTCCCTTCCTCTTGCCTTTCCTTTTTTTCCCCCTTTTATGTTTCCTCCCCCTATTGAATTAAACATAACGTTAGGGTAATCTAAGTAGTTAATCCCTGTTAAATGTGAAAGATGTTTTGTAGTAGTAGTAGTAGTAGATATTAATGTGCTAGATGTTCAAGGACATCTTCTAGCCCTTGATTTTTACCTCCATCGAGTTTCATGGTGTATATCTGCCATCATATTCAAATTCCTACTTAAGATTTTATAAACAACGCAGATTCTTAAATCTGGAGGGCTTTTGTGAACCCTGGTGCTTTTGCACAATAATGGTCATCCCAATGATAGTATTATTTTTAATTTTGTACCATGAAGTGATACTTATTTTTTTTTTAAAAAGTACTATTAAGTGTTATATACTTTAATGGAGTAAACTAACTCTTGTGAATGAAATGCAGTTAGTAAATCCCAATGGAATAATTCCTTTGATCCTCTTGAATAGGATAATTGATACGATGTGAGATTTGAAGCAAACAATGCTTAATGAAATTTTCAAACATTACTGTCTAACAGCCTTAAAAAGTCTCACAATTTTAAAATCAGTTGCTTGTATGACTGATGTATTTAACTTAGTTTGATTGTTGCTTGGGATCTGTATATGACTTAGATATATTCCACTGAGTTCAGCATATGTTAGATTTGGAAATTTTAGCTGTGTTATGAACCTAATTATAAAAGTAGTAAAGTTTTCTTCAAATGTTTGGAATTTGGTACCACATTGTGTGATGTGGATTATTTGGAGGGAGAGAAATAATTGCACATTTGAAGATTTGGTGCTTTCTGGGGATAAGCTCTTTAGAGTTTTTTGCAACCACTTTGTTTGATTAGTCTCGTACATGGGGTTTCACTTCTTCAAAATCCATTCTGCTGTTTTTAGATTCACTTTTTTCTTGTACATTTTTTGTTTTCCTTTGTTGTTTATACATATTTCCTTCATTTACTTCATCTCTTTGATGGAGTGGCTTCTTTTTAATACAATTTTTTCTTACCTATCAAAAAAGAAAAAGAAAAAAGTAGTAAAGTTCAACCTACCTTTACTGTCACTTTTGTTCTATCAGTCATGTAATCAGATGTGCCAGTTGTTATAGATGCTGCTTATATAAGATAAAAGCTATCTAATATTGTATAAACTCTAAAATAGATTAGCTCTGTATGCTGCTATCTGTTGTTAATGAACTAACTGATAAATATACATATTACATTTGCCAAAGGTCTTTGGACTAAATGGCATTGCCTGATGAACAAGTGTGAAGTGTGATGTCTTGGGTTCAGTCTAGTATGGGCTTTTTAGCTATTTATGGAATTCTCGTACAAATTGATGAACATAAATGTGAGCTGACAAATAATGCTGCTGCTGTATTCTTTAGTAATTATTATCATGTAAATATCTGAAACTACAGTTGTCAATCACTTAATATATTAGAAATCCTAAGCTGAAAGTATTATTTTAAGACTTCTGCAAACCCAAGTTGCCAAAGTATTTAGCTTAAATGAGATAATATTTCTAGGAGGGAACAAAAACTCGTTTTATCAAGCACTGAATCTTTACAATCCACTATACTGCATATCTAATGAGAACATGAACAATCTATGTTTGTATTTTTCTAGGAGGGTTTATGTTTTTTTAGTGTCACTTTTTTAGGTACAACTTATTTGTAGTCCGCTTATTTTTTAAGCAAAATAAGCCAATTGATATAAGCTAATCCAAACAAGTGAAGACACTTGGTCATGATAGGCAATGAGTCAACATATTTGCTTTATCCTGAAGGATCTGGGCATTTGGTTGCCTATTTTACTGTTTACTTTGCACATACACACACACACACACACACACATGAGGTTTGAGTTTCCTTAGAATTGACTGTTGTAATTCTTTGGGCTGTTCTTTCCATATATAAAAGTGGAAAGCAAGAAACATCTGGATGACTTTTACATGTCTTTCTACTGTAGATTTAGGCTTTCTTAAGTTCGTGCTGTGGATAAGTATTTAGTTTTTAAGCATTCAAGTGTAAATTTTTTTCAATGCTTTAATGGGTTAAGCATTCACATAAGTCATATCTAATATGAATGATTTTTTAACACTTTTCTTTAATTGTTTTAGGACCACTTAGCATTAATGATGGAGCTTCTTGGAATGATGCCACGCAAGGTGAGGAAATTATCTTTCCCATGATTTAAGAAGTTCAGTTTGTGAGATACTTGTGCCTCACTTCTAATATGCCAACAATTGTCCTCAGATTGCTTTAGGTGGCCGCTATTCCCGGGATTTCTTCAATAGATATGGCGATCTAAGGCATATTCGTCGGTTGCGTTTTTGGCCGTTGAACAAGGTGCTTGTAGAGAAGTACGATTTCAGTGAGCAAGATGCAGCTGACATGACTAACTTCCTGGTCTCAATCCTTGATTTTGTTCCTGAGATGCGGCCCACTGCAGGTCAGTGCCTTCTTCATCCATGGATCAATGCAGGACCTCATCTTTTAGAGCCATCTATGCCTTCTAATCAAAACCAAGCAGCAGAAAGTGTGGTTTCTGATAAAAATAAGAAGGAGAAGGATGAGAGGGAAGCAATGGAGGTTGGAATGGGAAACATTGTCCTCAATTCAGATTCTAAACCAATCAAAGATTCCCCATCCAGCAGTAACCCTTCCAAGGGAGCCGCTAGTAGTTCATCTAGATAGGACTGTGGCACATTTTTCTTACTGAACGTACATCATCATCATCTTCCGAACAGTTTTATTTGATAGCTGCTGCATTCTTGTGAGGCATGATTGATTCCCTTGTTTTGGTTTGCATATTTGTATTGTGAAGGAGCATGGGGTGGATGGCATTAGCATTTGGTTCTTACAACAGCAGAGAAGCTTGAGCAAAGCAATAGCTTAAAACAAAATTGATGCTCTGATTCTGAGAAAATTCTCTTTGAAGCATATTTATTGGACAGTGAGCGTACACCTTGGCATACAATGAGACACGTGACCATTGTTACGACTGAGTTGTCCGTGAATATTTTTCATTTGAATCATTTCAATTTGATTCATGTACTGGATTGAATTTCTTGATGTTGAAACTATTGATATATATTATTCAAATCCTGTAGATTTTCCCGAGCATAAACGGTTGTTGGCTTCTTAGATTTCTCTGGATATATATTTTTAAATACTAATACATAATTGGGAAAAAATGGCATTAACTGCATTATGATTTATGAGCTGCTCGCTTAACATAAATGAGGTGTTTCTGGAGTTTAGAAATAGATGGGCTTTCTAGGACTCATGCTTTCTACATTTACAGTAAGGTCTTTCAATTTCATTAGGCTGGGGCAACAAAAAGGAGACTGGTGCTGGTCTCATGAGGAAGACTTTTGGGGAAGACTTCTTATTATTTAATTTGACAGTTACAGCAGAGGTAGGAGATTCAAATCCTGAATGATTTTGTAAGAGATTTTAACTTATTACGTTACAAGTCTCTTTAACACATTTTCCTAGTTACTTTGTGCTGATTTCGTGGTATTCCTCGAATAGTTCATAATTTATACCCATGAGTTGAATATTCCCATTACAGTAGTGATTTTGTGAAATGTCATCAATTTAATCTGTCTTGATCATCATCAAGGTGGCCTCACTTTTTTATTTGCCGTCCAACAAAAAACTTGCCCTTCCAAAACAATCATTAAGGATTGTAACAGGTGGATCAGGTCTTATCAATTACAACTTTTTTTTTTTTTTTTGGGTTGAAGCAATCAATTATAACTATTGGTTCCTCTGGGCGTGCAGGTGGTGGCAGCATTATTAGGGACCATGATGGGCATTGGTTGAAAGGCTATGCAAGGCCTATTGGGTGTACCAACAGTTGCATGGCAGAGCTATGAGCTTTAAGGGATGACCTTCTAATAGCTAAGGAGATGGGGTTAAATAACCTCATCATTGAGTTAGATGCTTTAAGTATTGTTGTACTTATGAATAACAATACCGTCAATTTGTTAATGGAGCCATTGCTTACTGATTGCAGGAACTTGGTGAGAGAGATTCTCAACAAGCAAATAGTTCACATCTATAGGGAAGCCAACCAATGTGCTAATGCGTTGGCCAAACTTGGTGCTAGTAGTTTAGACTCTTTTGTTATTTTTTTGTACCCGCCGCCTGTGGTGGATAGTTTTTTAGCGGCTGATAAAGCTTGCTTACATTGTAATAGACTTATAAATTCCTAAGTTTAATGATATTCCTTTGTTGACCAAAAAAAAAAAAACGCCAAAATTAATAATTTTCAATAGGCTTAAGAAAAAAAGATGTCATTGTTTGGTGGGAAGTAAACTTCAAAGCTTTCTATTTCTAACAGTCATCCTTTGTGCTTGAAAATTAGCCTGTTTGGTTAGTTAGTTTGAGTAATGTTGTTTAAATATTTTTGATATATGTATGGGTAAAAAAATGTGTTAAAATATGTAAAAAGTTATTTAAAATGTGAAAATTATTGTTTGAGTTAGCTAACCAAACGGTCTTATCCTAGGTTAGCTAACCAAACAGTCTTGTCAGAGGTTGATGTAATCCCGATCTTGTTACCTACTCTTGCGTGAGAGGTCATAGTTAAGTAATGGAATAACTCTCTCCTGCACCAAATTCCAAATATATGTTCACTTATCTGCTAAGATTTTTTATATGAAAATGAGTCTAATTTCCAAATTTATTTTACATTATCTCTATCTTTTGTCCCTGCTCTCACTACTTTTGCTAGTCCCATGTGGGATTGACAGCTTTATGTCGTACGAAGAATAATTTTAGTAATACACACTTTGTTGTAATTGTCTTACATAATAAATTAAGTGAAGAAAGAAACTATAGATTTTTTTGATAGTAATAGACAGTCATTCAAAGTCATTGCATATAATAATTGTGGCAAAATGTATATGAAAATACATGGCACTATAATAATTCCCGTGCAAAACCTTCTAAGCCCCACGTGAGGTAGGAAAAAAAAAAAAAAAAAGAAGAAGGAAAAAGCTAACAAAACATAAAAGAACATATGTTTTAAACTTTTGCGGTTTTTCCACATGAGCTCTTCCATGGTGATCCTCTTAAATAATATTCAGATCTTGAGGAAAAAAAGGATTCTCTTCCGTAAAGGATTCGAGCTATTTTAGCCAAACAAATGGACAGATTTTAATTGAATTCATGGGATAGCAGCCAAGCCTGTGACGTATGACAAAACAAAAGGGACCAAGGCAAATGTACCCTCATTGATCACATGTTAATACTTTTCAGTGAATAATTTTTTAATGTATTTGTAGCCATCAAAGAGCTCCAAAATGAGCACCTACCTACCATAAAAAAATAAATAAAAAATGAGCACCTACCTACCATCAATCATATTACATTCATCATCCATTGTGCGTGGCAAAACCGAGTACATCTCTCAAAGTAGGTGAAGCTCTCTCACATTAAACTATTATTGGAGGAAAGCGAGGGGTAGATGAATTATTGCAATTCAACCTTGCAAGCTTAGCAAATAGTATGGACCTGAAATTAATATTATTATTCTTAATTAAGACTTTGAGAATGAAAATTAAAAATTTCCCTTTTGTTGGATTAAAATGTTTTTTAAAATTAGGTAAAATACAATTAATATTTTTGAAGTTTGGACTAATGTCAATAAAGTCTAAAACTTTTCAAAACTAACCAAATTGATCCTTAAATCCAACTGTACTTTTAACCATTACTCACTCTCTCTCTCTCTCTCTCTCATTGTGATTAGAGACCAAATTGGTCAATTTTGATAAATTTTGGACATGTTTGTCATTAACCCACCCAAATCTCAAGATTGTTAACCATATTTTATCCTTTAAAATTTTTATATTTTTCTACATTAAAAGGCAATGCATTGTATAATGGTTAGGACTATTGCATGATTTTCCAGATCCAAATCCTAGCAAGTATAATTTTGCAAATGATTAGCAATAATAATAATATTGATGATCATATATAATCAATTTGATGATCATATAGAATCAATTTGCAAACATTATCTAAGAAAGTAATTCCATTAAATACTTTGCATAAATCTGAATGGGGGAAATCAAATGCATGTTAGCCAGTAGCTAACACACAATACAGCCTGCCTAAGCCACACCACACAAGGCAGACCTTTATTGCTTCATAACAATCTTTCAGGTTTTATTTTCCTTTGGAGGGGGATGGAGTTTGGTCAACTAGGTGTTGGCCAACACTCCCCACTGCCTTTGCATCCATTTTTCCTTAGCACTTCCAATATTGCATGGTTGCCATTGTCAACAATCACTGGCTGCTGCAGAACCCTAAAAACCCCATGAACTCATGATTGTGTATCATTTCAATGCTAGTCTCAATACCAATGACCCCTGAGAAAATTTTCACAAAAAAAAAAAAGAAGAAGAAGCTTACTAAGTAGCCACATATATTTTAAAAAATAAATAAAAACACAAAAAGAAAATGTAATTGAAATACAATTTTAGGTCTAAGGGATGTAGTATACCCATTGTGATTGCACTAGCAAAGATAACACCAGAGAGAACAAATACAATAATTGATGCTCTCTTAAGAAATGTGATTATTTTTCTTATTATAAATTGTCCCCAGAATCCAGCCAAAATAGACACTGATGTGAGGTATAAAGCTGAAACAAAAAAAAAAATTAATGTGGTAAATGTTAAGAGCTAGGAATGATTAATCAAACAAAATAATTGGTATTAATACACTTTGGAAATAAAAAATCAAAGAAAGGATATAGGAATTGAAGGATATACCATAAGGAATAGGAAACCTCTTGAGAAGATAGAACTCCACCACGGATAAGGATGAGGAGAACATCATGACAAATGTGGCTGTCGCACTTGCAACCTATTGAAAAAACAAAAAGAAAAAAACAAAAGAATTATTCTTTAAATTTCAAGAAATAATTACCTTGCAGTTTGTTTTTGTATATATATATTAACATTCTTGCATGATTTAGCTAAGACTTGAAAATGGTGGGTGCACTTTCACAGTCATAGTAAAAAGGGAAGGTTTTTTTTTTTTTTCACAGTCATAGTAAAAAGGAAAAGAATTAATACATACAAGGACAAGGGGGAAGATAGTGCATTATCTCTCACTTTACTGCTGAAAGTAACAAAAGAATATAATAATGTTTAAAAAATTACACTATTTTTACAGCATTAAATATATGACACATTTTATGATTAGTCTACAATAAATAAAAATGATGTTAACATCAAAATGATATTACACCAATTTTTCAACTTTTACCACCTCATGGAATTGTGAAAAAAGAATTTTTTTTTTATCTAACATTGTTCAATTAAGTGAAAGTTTGTAATAAAAAAAATAACTATTTATAATAAAAAATAATTATATTTTTAAATTAAGAGTCTTATAATTTAATAACATTATTTGGTCTCTTATAGGAGGAGAATTAAGGTTCACATATCTATTTCTTCACTTGTTGTAATAAATATTTGAATTATAAAAAAATTACACTTTTATCAACTTTCATCAAATGAACAAATAAACTTCTAAAAAAAAAAATTGAGTTATTAAAAAAAAAGCTTTTATCAATTTTCACCACATAAATATATATATATATATATATATTAAAAGCTAATCCAATCTCGAGTCAATATTACAAAAGAGCCGTATTTTGAGAATTGAGCTTTCCTTCCTAATCACATCATTTTGACTTTGGATCCAATGAAAGGGTGCAAGTAAAAGGAAACAGTTTGTGGCTAGTTCTTCGGTACATTGAACCCATTAGGAATTTAGGATATTTATTGGATTTTTTTTCGCTTTCGCACTGTGTATCCTACAAGTACCTTGAGACCAAGTGGCCAACTTGGTTGGCCAAACCCCTATGTTGATATTTATTAGACTTAGGGTCTGTTTGGATAGAACTTATTTTGCTGAAACTGAAAATTGAAAATACTGTAGTAAAATAATTATTAAATATGTGAATAGTACTATAAGACCCATTTTTAATGAAAAATTAATAAAAAGTGAAGTTTGTGAGACCCGTCACAGAAAACTGGGTCAACTGTTGTGGCTGAAAAAAAAAAAAAAAAAAAAAAAAAAAAAAAAAAAAAAAAAAAAAAAAAGAAGGAGTGAAAACGAGACGCAGCACTTGAGTGCTATCCAAACTAGCACTTAATCCTTTCCCTCCTCCAACAATATGAATTTGTTGCGTTTAAGGCTTTTTAAGCCCTAGAACCTAAAAGGCACTACAATTTTATTGTGACGGATAGTCTTTTAATCAAGGCCATGCTGCCATGATCAAAAATGGGTTGTACTCTATAATCTATAATCTATAAGTAGTTAGTACGTACACCCATAACTAGGACCGGCTATATTGGTGAACCATTATATATTCTGGAAAATTTTTAGTTTATATTGTAAAGTAAACATACGTTATAAATACAAAAAAAATGATAAGTATTGTACACATTTAAAAGTATATAAGAATCTCAAAAAAAAAAAAAAAAAAAAAGTGTATAACATTTACCATTTTTGCAAATGCGTATAGCATTTGCCAATTTTTTTTTGTTTATAAAAGCATTTACATTAGCTTGTGCAAAAAAATTCTTTTATTTTAATATGAGAACCTACTTTTTACTATTTTACATATTTTTCAAAACATCCTATATCAGATTATTTATTTTACGTTACATTACATTAAAATATCATTTTTTTTCTTATTTTTTAAAATTATTTCTCTTTCTTCATATATAATACCATTATCTATTCTCTTTCTTCAATCTTTGAATGCGTAAATAAAGAATAAAAAACTATATGCAAAGTGAATAGTGTAAGTGTATATTTACATGATTACTATAGCAACATTGCAAATTTACACGTTTTTAGCTTGAATAATGTAGGTGATTTTAGAAATTAAATGTATAAAATTGATACATTTTAATTTCTATTTTGCATTATTTGATGCAAACCATCTAAGAGGGTAATGTAAACATATAATAGTCCATATATTTATATATACCTGGGGGATGACACCAATCTCAAGAAGAAGTGGACCTAGAATGAATCCACCACCAGAACCAAGTAGACCACCAACAGTGCCTCCTAAAATACCACATAATGAACAGAATGCAATGTGCATTGCAGTCCATCCTATGGAAGCCTCGCAAATCGATTCTGTGTTGCCTGTGCTCATCCTCTTCTTGTGTTCTTTATACAACTTAACTGATTCATATCCAAACACTCCAAGTGCAATGGGGAACTGAGACAAAGACGACAACAATAATTAATGGTGAGGGTGACCTCACGACAGAAGAGAGTTAAAAAAAAAAGTTGAGTACGGCAAGTGGGCTCAGTGATATTGATAATTTGATATATATATATATATATATATATATATCTACCTGCACGCAGAATAGCACCCAATACCAGACACTGCATACCTCCACATCATTCTGAAAAAATAAAATTAAAAATTGAGAGAAAAAATATGCAATCAAAGAGAGAGAGAGATCTAGAAAGAGTGTGGAGGCAAGTCTCATGCCCCTAGCTGTGGGGTTCACTTGTTTGTGAGAGGTAGGCAAGCACATGAGAGATTTTCACCTAGAGAGAGAGAGAGAGAGAGAGAGACTTGCCTTGATGATCTGCAAGGCTAGGAAAGCAATCCATACAAGCACTAGCACCCAAATCCACTTCCACCTAAGGTTGAAACATAGTATTTGCTGAAATATAGAGCATTTTTCAGTTAACCTACATTTGGATTAGATTAATTCTCAATATATATATATATATATGATAAATAAGAAATTTTTTTATTAAACAAGGCCACTTCATGATACAGGCAGAATGAAGTAGCTAAAAACAAAATATATACGGAAAAACAAACTGTACAAATAAGCTATTCATAAACAAATAAGCTAATAAGCTTTCGAAACAAAGGTAATTCAAAGGCAACTCATCATGAAGATTGAGAAACTTGGAAGCTTATGAAGTAACATTTTGCTCACCATTTGAGATTTCTCCTCTCTAGGTACCAATGGATCATACTCTGTATCAATCAGAACTGCAATTACCCCAAAAAAAAAAAAAAAAACAGTAAAATTTACTTGACTACTACACAATAATTTATGAAATAAAAATAAAAATGTATGCTTGTGCATGTGCTATCTTACGTTCCCCGCAAGAGTTGACCAAAGCTTCTTGCTGTCTGGATATTTCTTTCTGCAATTTTTTTTCTTTCCATATTAATTAATTTGAAACAAGCAAATTTTATAGAAAAGGTTGTGGCATATATTAAATTACAATTCATAGAACCCACATTAAAAATAGTCTCTTCCTTCCACATCTCGATTGCCTTGCAGAAAGACCTCGATGAGGTACCTATATAATCATGAAAATTTTATAAACAAAAGAGAGAGAGAGAGAGATCTGTCAGCAGGAACATAAAGTAACGTGCACTAAAGAACTAATTTTTTTTTTTCTACAAAACTGTAAGAAAGTGATATAAAGATTAAAAAAAAAAATTGGGTAATTTTTAACTGACCCAAGAAGAGAATAATGATGAGGACAGTGATGAGCCAGTAGGGGAAGACAACGCTAAGAGCCACACCAATAGTGATGCCTAGCATAAGCATGGGCTGGAAGAGAAGGGCAAGATCATAATCTAGGATTGGCACTTCCTTTGTTGGATGTGGAACTCTTAGATTGTACCAAACTGATGATGCTGATGCCCCCATTATCATACCTGCAAACCATTTCACATATGAAAACAACCTCAACTTCAATACAAATACCAGTATTACATTAGAACAAAAAGAAAAAGAATTACTATACAATTGGTTTAAAGTTCAAATAAAAAGTGGTAAATTTGTCAGCCAATTTCAATTTCCTTCTTTAAAATAGTCATTTCTATGAATCAAATGGAATAAAGCAAAAAAAAAAAAAAAATCATTAATGCCAAGCACACAATTTTCAAAAGGACCAAAATGGATCAACAAAATGCTCTGACTTTTGAGTCCACCTCACTTCGGCTAAGTTTGATCCCACTTTTAGCTTCTTGCCTTCTTCTAGCTATTTGCCTTCACTATATTTCTAAACCTTTTAAGTTAAAACTTATCTCTCTCTCAAAAAAAAAAAAAAAAAAAAGCTACATAACTTATAAGGCCTTATTGAAATTAGTCAGACAATTAAAAGTTATTAAAAAGAATATGAATCTGAGAGAGATTACAAGGAGGAGATCAAATAATGGATGACATATATATTACATTTAGAAAGCGCAGCAGCAGACTTGGTATCAAAGCCAACAATCAAAGTAAGCATGGGAACAAAAATGCCTCCTCCTCCTACTCCACCAACAGTTCCACATGCTGATCCCAGAAATCCTATCACAGTTGCCAACACAAGTCTCCAACTGAACTCTAATTCCTGCATCAAAAAACTCAAAAATCCAATAAGCAAATACCAATAATTCTCTCATATAAACAACCAAACAAACATACATACCCACACACATTCAAACATGTACTATTAACTATATCAACAAAAGGAACAGGCTTAGAGAGAGACATACGGGCCAAACAGTATCAGTACTACTGCTGGAGACATATGAAGAGTACTGCAATAGAGTTGAGTTTGATGAAGGAGATAGAAGGTTTCTGTTGGTGCTATAACCATTGACATCGCTGAGGAAGAGGACAGAAAGAACAGCCACAGAGAAACCTGATAGGAGATAGAGCACCAATCCCCTTGTGGCCATTGGTGTCACTCTTTCCCTATTGAATTAATCAAAACTCTTTTTTTCCTCAACACCCAGATATTTATTTTCTGATTTTAACGAGCAATTATATACACAAGAACAAAATATACTGCTGTATATATTATATATATTAATATTTTGCTGAGACAGTGAGAGAGAGAGAAGAGTAATTGTCGCTATAGAGTTAATATTCCAACAAGAGGGACACCTCACATGCATCACGGACACAAGAGGGGAAAGCCAGGTCAGAGAATACAGAAAAGAAGGGAGTTACCATAATTAATCGTATAATATTTAACTGGTCATGTTACTGTACATATATGTATTTTGTCTAACTCAAATCTTCTCTCCTTCTTAAAAAAAAAAAAAAAACTCAAATCTTATTTTTATTTTACTTTTTAAATTTTTTTTGGAAGGATCTAATCTTTCATATATTATTAGAATAATGATAGATATACAAACTATTTTACAAAAAATTTTATAAATTGCTAATTTGGTGAGTAATTATTGATAAATAAAAAAGTGATATTAATGGTGGGTTTAAATGAAAACTAATAAGAGGTGGGTTACATCAATATTTTGTAAAAATGTTATAAAATATTTTATGACTATAACATTACTCATATTATTATAAAATGTGGCTTTTATATATGTAAAATGTTAACAAATGCCCTAAAAGCATTAATTTAGGAATTATTTACAGAAACATTCTTAGAGATAAATGATAAAATAATTAATTTTTCTGTTAGCTTTTTATATTTCTAATGAGAGTTGTGTAAAATTTTTCTAATATGGTTTATTATTATTTTCAGATGTACTTGAATTCAAATCCTAGTGTATACCCAAAAAACTAATTAGAGTCCTAATTTGATGATAAAGAACAATTAAAATAGGTTGTAAATTTAAAGAGAAATGATATGTCTACAATATTTTTATAACAAATTCTAAGTGGCAGGTTGTTACTGGTTGTTATTGTTAGGGCAAAAAGTAATTGCAGTGTTTTTTTTTTTTTTTGAAAGTTAATTTTAGTGTTAGTTTCAAATTTGAACCAATAACAACTAACCACTTGTGATTTGTTGTAAAAATGTTGTAGACATAGCATCTCTCAAATTCAAATTCTATCGTTCATATATATATATATATATATATTACTAGTAAATTAAGACAATATCCTAAACGGTTAAAAATTGTTAATAATAGCTCAATATAAAATTAATGTTTTTAATATTAATAATAATAACTTATCATTTGGAAGCTATGAAATAATATTTTTTGAAAATAATTATTTCTTTAAAGTTACTTTTTATAGTTTGTATCCAAACTTACAATTAAGCATAGGAATCACTTTAAGTCTTATTGGTTTGCCAATACAAATCGTTTGCCATGTAAGCATTTTCCATTAGTGACTTAACGGTAGGGACCAAAATAATTGCAAGCTGAAAATAATAGGGACTAAATTGACTATGATCCCAAAATGTAAGGACTTAAATAGTGTTTTCACCAAAAGATAACTATGAATTTTTATTTATTTTTTGGATGGGAACTGTGAAAATTCCTGTTAAAACAAAAGTAGATATGAAATTAATTGCATTATTTGAGAAGGAGTAATCTAAATTATATACATATATGAGTTTTTTTTTTTTTTTTTGTTGGAGAAATCATATATATATATATATATGAGTTGAGTACAAATAACACCTGGAAGCATCATAATTTGACTTTTTATAAAACCAAATAAATTTGACTTTTTATTGTACTCATAATATTGTATCACATAAATTTTGGAGGTTTTTTGATGTCTAAAATTATGAAACCTCCAAAACTTATGTGATACAATATTATGAGTACAATAAAAAGTCAAATTTATTTGGTTTTATGTAGCAAAATAATTTTTAAATATGTTAATAGTACCGTGGGACCCATTTTTAATGAAAAAGTTGCTGAAAAGTGAAATTTGTGGGTCCGTAAACAGTACACAATGTGCACTGATTGGCTGAAAAATGAGAAAAATCAAACTTTGCGGCTACAGTTCATTGAACAGTGCATTAATAGTAGTCGCAAGTCTCACAAACGCGTGAAAAAAAAAAAAAAAAAAAAAAAAGAGGAAAAACACAGACGCAGACGCGGGTTTTCAGCCCAATCCAAACATAACCTATGACTCCAAAATGTAAGAACCAAAATAGTATTTTTGTCTTATCTTTTCTTTTGTACAAATTCAAAAGAAAGTTGCATAAATTTCGCATAACATACTCTTGACAGTAATTCTCCTACTTGGTTTACACAAATCATTGTACTATATATAAGGTCATAAGTTGCAGCTATGTGGAACCCTTTATTTCACAAAAAATAGGATTGAAAACTATCCATCTATTACAGGGCTACCACATGATTTTTTGTTGATTGATTTTAAAGTCAAATTTCCATAAAAATGGGAATTGAACATCGACCACATGATTTTTAGGGGAGAATTAGATGATTTTCTTGTGTATAGTCAGATCTACTACGTGGAACTATCAATAAGGGTAGCTACTTCCACGGCTCTCCACTGCTCAATTAGCAGCCCCAATAAATTTCAAGAAATAGAGGCCTACATTGTGCTAATACATATATATATATATATATATTTTTTTTTTTTCCTTTTTAAAGAACATTTGCATCTTCATTTTTAAATTTTTTTTTTATTTTAGCATAAATATATATTTTAATTTCATATATTTATTTTTCAAAACACTTTATATCAGATTATCTACTTAATTTGCACTATATTTCATTAAAATATTAATTTTTAAAATTTTTCTTCTTTTTTATATATAAAAATTATTATTCACTCTCTTTATTCATCATGAGAAATTTAGAATAGGTAAAGAAATAATAAAAAGTTAAATACAAAATTAACATTGTCATTTTAAATTTACATAATAAGTATAGTAATTAATAATAAAGTATTTATATACAACTTTACATAGATTGATATTAGTAAATTTTAAATTTAGTCAGCTAAAATATGGTATTTTTTTTTTCTATTATACACGAGTGCTCTTAATCTTTTTTTTTTTTTAGAAAGATTAATCTTTAATTCTTTGTGCTACTTTCCCAGAATATATATATATATATATATATATATTCTTTGTGCTACTTAATATTAGTACTTATATCTAATAAAACCTCGCTGTCATGGCCACGTACGGTCTTGCAATTTGATTTCAATACGTTATTCTTCAATTTTTTTTTTTCTCTTTTTTTAATACACCTAAAATAAATTTGGGACACGTTACCTAGTACTACTAATTGAATGATCCTTGTCCTGCCGTTATAAGCTATAGAAACCAAAGTTGAATATTAATTTGGTAACTAGTCGTTAACCTGTGTGAAGCAACGTGCACATGTACGAATTAGTTGAATAAAAATTTTAAATTTTAAATTTGCTTAAAGTTATGATCACTTGAAAAATAAATTACAATTTAAGAGAGAGAAAAAAAAAATACTAACACCATGATAATGTTAGGCATGCCATGTCTATTATCAATGGCATCATATCTTTAATGAAAATTAAGGTCTCAATCATTTTTTTAATATGATAATTTTTTTTTGGAGAAAGAATATAATATAGTGCCTCCCATTGCTCAATTAGTTTGCAAAATCCTAGGTTTTTTTCTTGTCATATAAAATGCAACCAAGTAACCCAAAAATAAGAAACTAGAAACTATAGAAGTTTTTACGTAGGAAACAATAATTAATTACAGTAAAAAATGTCATTGACACTCAGAAAGAGAGTAATTAATCTAGAGCAATGGGTTTTGGAAATACTTTTTTTTTTTTTTAAAGAGAGAATTGGAAAAGCTAATTTAGTGTTATAGGCAATAGTTATAATATTTCAAACCGTAGAAGAACAATAACAAAAAGGCGTATCAGATGAATAGAAAGAATAGATTTCAGAATATATGAATGTAAAAAGAAGAAGAAGGTAGTACCGGTTGAAAGGCCATAGAGTTTTAATCGAGATAGAAGACGACCAATCTAGGAAGCACTTGGAATGCTCCTATTATCTGCATAGCCTCGGCTGGCACCTTCTTGCTTCTCATCTACTTAGGGCTCTTGCCTTCAAGAAAAAATGCCACACGAAACATATCAACACCCTTTTTGATTCTTAAAAAATAAAAATTTAAAGGACAAATTTATGAGGTTAACGCATAATTTAAGCTTGTTCATCAAGATAATAGAACACACTAATCAATTTATATTGACTTAGGTTAAAAGAGTCCTATCATACTACTATTACTCTTTTTTAATTCGAGTCTATCAAGATTTGGGATTGGGAATTCAAGTCCTATCAGGATTTTGTGTATGTGTAAGTATTTGTTCAATTTATATGGTTAAAAGAGTCTTATACTATCAGTGATGGTTATAGTCTATCACTAATTCTTTTCCTAAATTCAAGTCCTATTATGGTGAAGTTCGAGTCATTTGGTGTATGTAACAATGTGTAAGTATTCTTGATCTTATCTATTTTTTGTTCCCAGTTCCCACCCCTCCACAGACTCATTGATTAAAAAGAGATATACACAATATCTCTACTACTTATCCAAACCAAAAACGAAATTGAAAGAGTACCAGTGTTTTGCATTGAACTCTAGAATTTAAAGGTAGCCGAAGCAAGATTTATGTCAATCGAAAATCCGAGAGATTGTTCAAACTCATTGCCATTTCTGTTCTTCTCTTTGCCTTGGAGTTTTAGAGAACAATGAAAACATTGCTGTCTATATAATAATGTAATGGGATAAAAAGATTTCATAGATTTAGTGGGAATTGAATTCCAAATTTGTGTGTGAATGGAAGTCAAAAACATTTCAAATTAAATATTCACCTAATATAATGGGATAAAAAGATCTCATAGAGACCCAATCAGAATTGAATTCATAATTAAAATTACAACCTTAAAAGAAAATAAGAACGATAAAAAAAAGGACATTAAAAAATTAAAAAGAAAATAACAATTTATAGTGTTTTAATTTTTTTTAAAAATATTATGCTGACGTGAAAAATTGTAAGAGTTTTAGAGGTTTTGGTTATATATATATATATATGTAAGGACACGATTCGTAACGAACCGTAGCGGTGTGGAGTTCGCACGTAAAAAGGCCCAAAACAATATCATTTGTAGAGCGTGGGTTTAGAAGGCTAGGCCTTAGTCACCAGGCGGTGGGTTTTTCGTGGTATTCGTGCGTGTCTAGGTTATCTTCACCCATGGAGTCTTTCTCCTGGAGGTGGGCTGGGAGGCTCTGGTTTTTGGCCATTTTTCCCAGCCTCCTCTTTAGGTTACTTATTTTTCCTTTTATATTTGCTTGCGTTCATTGTCCTTCGTCCACGTATAGGGTCAACCTTTCCAAGATTGATACTTGTCCCATCAGCCCATACTCAAAGTCGTTGGGGGTGGTTGTAAAAGCCAAAGAATGCAGTTCTGTCAGGTTCAGAGCATTGAATGGCAGTAAGGGCAGCTTTCCCTGGATATTTTAGATCTTTCTTTCAAGTTTCAGTCCTATACCGTTTTTACCCCTCTTTCAGGGGGGACTTTGGGTCTGCCGAGGACTGAACTGCCCTCGGCGGTATCCAAAGGCTATCTTGTCGAGCTTGGGCCATAGCCTTCCTTGGCTTGGGCCTTCAGGTTCTCCCCGACGGTATCCATAGGCTATCTTGTCGAGCTTGGGCCATAGCCCTCCTTAGCTTGGGCCTTTGGATTCTCCCCGGGTAGATGGGCCTGGCCCATTAATCGTTTGGGCCCCACAATATATATATATATATATATATAAATTAAAAAATCTGAGTATGTGATAACGTATTGCGCATTTCCAATATTTGCTCTGATATATGTAATAATATGATTAATTAATATTTCTTAAAATCTAAAAGAATTTTGCCAAGAGTCACTTGTTAAACCTTTATCTTTTGCTCCCAAAAAAAAAAAAAAAAAAAGAGAGTTACAACAAAGACATTGTTTAGTTTCATAAAAGAGGCAAAGGCCTTGGCAATCAACTAATACATATCTTGACTAAGTAATTAATATGTCAAGGTATTGATAGTTATGTAATTTGAATAGAGAAAATCTTTAATATTATTAAGTCAGCATTAATTCAAGATGTATTGTATTTATCTTCTCCTTAAAATGAAAGTTTCAATTTGCCCATTTTTTAAAAAAAAAAGAAATTGTTTAGGGGCTATTTGGATTCATTTTTTTGGTCACTCAATTTCTATCACTCATCACTAATAACTTATCACTCATCACTCTAAAATACCATTTTTGTTTGGCACCATCACTCACTTCTCATCACTCAATATTTTTCATACTATTTGTGGGCCCCATACCTATCACCGGTGCAGCTTTTTTTTTTTCAGTACCCAAACTCACTTAACCCAGTGAAAAAAAAAAAAAAAAAAAAGCCCAGAACAAACCGAACCAGTGGAAAAAAAAAGAAAAAAGGGAGAACCAAACAGCCAACCTAGGAAAAAAAAAAAAAAAACCGAACAGCCAACCCAGGAAAAGAAAAAAAAAAGTCAAAAGGTGGTCAAAAGTTGCGGCTGTGGGTCCCCTATGTGTGTTTAATTACAATATTGTCATTGAGTTATGAGTTATGGAAACTGAAAGCAGCTAAAATGTGTTTGCAGTTTCCATAACTTATAACTCAAAAATCAGATAATTGAGTGATGGAAACAGAGTTATTGTTTGCCAAACAACCTTTTTGCTATGGATCCCACCATTTTTGAGTTATGAGTTATGGAAACAGAGAATTGAGTTATGGAAATAGGCTATCCAAACAGCCCCTTAGTTTCCCTTATATGGAGAATTAGGGTTTAAATTTTCCTTCCCATTTATTCCTAACAAGTATGAAAAAAAAAATCTAAAATAATTTTGTACATGTGAGTGTCCTTCCTTTTTGTTCCTACATTTATCCTAAAACAATGATCTTACCCAAAAGAGAAAGGAAAAAAAATTTATGTTATTATTTGACTTTCTTTTAATATATAAGACACATGTTTAATTTCTTTTATATATTCTTTTAAAAGACATCCTATTATTTTCTATCTTTTCTTTCAAAAAAAGAAAAGAAAAAAAAAAGACATCCTATTTGTATTAGGGACAAAAGGTGCTAAACAAAATAATTAAAACACATTATTTCCTAAATTAGATATAACTATAAAGAATAATACTAGAGATACAAATTATTTTATAAAAATTATTACAAACTACTGATGTAGTGAGTGATTATTGGTAAATGAAAAAATGATATTAATAGTGAGCCTATATGAAAACCAATAAGAGGTTGACCACATCAACATTTTGTAAAAATGTTGTAAAATAGTTTGTGACTGTAGCATTACTCAACTAAAAAATCATGAGTACAATTTTTAGAATAAATTTGGAGTTTACATTTACAAACTTCATTTACTCAATTCTATTTCCTTACTTGACAAATAAGTTTGACAATTTCAACTTGTAATATCACATTATCCTTTAATAATGTAATATTAATTTTCTCAGGAAATTTAGATGTATAATTGTGGGGCCCAAATAATTTATGGGCCAGGCCCATTTACCCATGGGGAGTTCAAAGGCCCAAGCCGAGGAGGGCTATGGCCCAAGCTCGATAATATGAAGCACAAAGATAGCCTCAGGATACAGCCGAGGACAGTTCAGTCCTCGGCAGACCCAAAGTCCCACCGGAAAGAGGGGCAAAAACGGTATAGAACTAAACTTGAAAGAAAATCTAAAATATCCAGGGAAAGCTACCCTTACTGCCATTCAATACTCTGCACCTGACAGAGCCGTATTCTTCGGCTTTTACAACCACCCCCAATGACTTTAGGTATGGGCTGATGGGACAAGTATCAGTCTCGGAAAGTTTGACCCTACACGTGGACGAAGGACAGTGAATGCAGGCTAGTATAAAATGAAAAGTAAGTAATCTAGGGTGAGAGGCTGGGAAAAATGGCCAAAAACCAGAGCCTCCCAGCCCACCTCCAGGAGAAAAACTCTAGGGGTGAATATAACTTAACCATGCACGAACATCATGAAAAACCCACCGCCTGGTGACCAAGGCCTAGCCTTTCAAGCCCACGCTCTACAAATGATATTGTTTGGGCCGTTTTACGTGCGAACCCAACACTGTTACGGTTCGTTACGAATCGTGTCCTCACAATAATATTTATTGATATTTTGATAATTGAGAGCCCGAGAATTGAACCTTGAACGGTTTCATTAGAAATATTATGAATATTAATTGATTTACAAGGTTTTGAAAGATATAGAATGTTTTTAGTTTTAATATATTTTTAAAAAAATTCTCAAGAACTTTAACAATTGATAAATGTGGCCATAAAATTTATAGTTTAGTGACATTATTTGTCAAATTTTAGATTTAACACAAACTAGGAAATGTGACGTAATGAACTTTATGTCCCGTTCAAAGCAAAATAAGTAGCCGTGGAAGGAATACAAACCTAACAAAAGCGAAGCGGAAGGAAGGCAAACATGTTCTTTAAGAATACGTGACAATTACCATATATGTTGTTTAAGCCAAGAAAGTTCATTTAATATGATTACTTGACCAATACCTCATTTGTGTTGTAAGATTATCCCTTGCTTTTCCAAAAAGGCTAATCGTTTTTTTTTTCCCCTTTTTCAAGCCTTCTCTCTTTTCTTTTACGCGGGTAAAACCTAAAAACTAATCGAATAGATTTTAATCATTTTACTTCACATATGTCAAGTTTCGGCCATATATTTTATTTTAAAAATCTCATTTTACTTATTTATTTATTTATGAAGAATGTCCATTTTCATGATAATTGCTTTTTGGTTGAGCTAATTAGAATTTATTAGTAGGTTCCAGTTAGCTCAACTGGTAAAATCTTTGATGGTTGAATAAAAGATTTGAGGTTCAATCCCTATCTACACCAAAAAACAATTGATGTCTTGGTTTGATGATAAAAACGCAATAATCAGAAACGGAGTTTAAACTCATTATTTTCTTCTAAAAAAAATCTATAAATTAAATAAAAAAAATGGTCATACTAACGAGTGCTCTTAGGACACTGGTTAAGAATCCATTTAAAGAAAGTTTTTATGGGAAAAGAAAAAAAAATAATATTTTAACAGTTTTTTTCATTTTCCATAAAAGTGATGTCAAAACTTTCTTTAATTGGATTCTTAACCAGTGCCCTAAGAGCACTCATTAGTATTTTCCAAAAAAAAAAAAAAAATTAGAACCCACTACATCTAAAATATCTCGTTAATTAATAACAAGCCGAATGTATAATCGGCTTTGATTTACGGATCCCAATTATAAAAGCAATGTTTTTTGTATATCCATACTATATTACAATCCAATACCCACATGGCAAAATAAAATGAAGGATAAACAAGAGCTGCATTAATGCACACTTATGGGGAAAACTAAAGTCACAGCTGACCAAAATATATATATTTTTTCTTGTTTCAGTAATGAGATTTATATGGGACAAGGGTGACAGCGACAATAGTTTAAAGTCGGTATATATAATATATTGTTGTTGTTTATGGTAAATACAAAATAAATAAAAACAAGTGGTCATAGCTAGTTGGCCAACTACCACGTGAGATGACGAGGAGGTTCGAGTTCAACATCACTGTGGTCCTTTGAGCTGGTATTTCATGCACAAGGCGCATGAGAGATTTTTCTGTCCTAGCTCAGATGGAACCTCTGATGAGTCTGATCGGTACTCTGTCATATATATATATATATATATATCGATGTTTTCTTTGTTTGATCGAATCGAGTCGAATCTATCAACTTTAATTGAGAAAGATGCAAAGATATTTTTTCGTTCCATCTTTTTCTTCATTAATGATTTGGTTGTGCATGCGTGGTGGTGGATGTAAAGTACGAAAGATTTCTGGCGATGGTCCATGTGGTCTTTCAAACTTCTGTTTCTTTCTTTTTCTTATCAAAAAAAGAAAAGAAAGAAGCTTCTGTTTCTTTCCTTTCTTTTAGATGTGTTTGCAAATTAGGTAGCTAAACTAATGAATTAAAATCATGAAAATTTGAAACCCTAATGACCAGGGGCGGAGCCAGAAATTTTGGTTTGGGGGGCTAAGTTGTAATGCTAATATGTTAGTTAAGACAAACTTCTACACACACATGTATATAAATTAATTTACTAAGAGAATTTATCATTTTCTAAATTTTAATGAGTATATAAAAGTCATGTATTTCTTCTATTAGACATGTAGAAAAATTTATCATTTTCTACATAGTTTAATTTGTTAAACCTCTTAAATTATATGATTTTAATACAATTCCTTTTTCTTTTAAGAGCACCATTGAAATAACTCAAAATTTGGGGGGGCCAACTTCAATTTTTACATGCTACATTTTTAAAAATGTAAATAATATACATACTATAAAATAATTTTTTTAAATTTTGGGGGGGCCTTGGCCCCCCACCTTTGTATGTGGCTCCGCCACTGCTAATGACACAGGGTTTCTGTTTATTCAGGGGAAAAAATTAACATAGTTTTGTTTCTGTGATTTTTTTTTTTATTGGAATCCAGACTCAATAATCACTACTTATTATTGTAAGGGTAAAAAAAATAGAAACTTGAAAAGGATCAATAAATAATAAAGCAAATAGTATAAATATAGAAAACATAACAAAAGTCTTATTTATTCTTAATACTAGTCAGTAAGAAATATGAAATGTGATAATTGTGATAGTTATTAATATATATAAAATATGATTGTGTTTGTATATATGGAACTTTATATTATAATAGGACAAAATTTAGTTACAAAACTAATTGTAATCTAAGACTACAAGTCTACAATCTTACTCAATAAAATAAATATTACTACATATTTTGAAAATATGATCATTAAATTGTATGTTCTTTACGCTCTTAATACACATGTCAAATTTTGTGTCAATCAGATATTATTTATTATATGATCTATAAGCTTATATTTTATGCATAATCTTTAACTATAAAAACTTGCAATTTAAAATATTTATTGATGACATAGCTATTAATTTTTAATTTTCTAGAAATTTTGCAAGCATGAAGGATATAAGAAGAAGATGTAATCCAATGGTGTATTTATTAAAATTCACCTCCAATAAAAAGATATTGAATAAGATTGTAACCTAATATTACAACTAATTTTATTGCTAAACTTTGTCCATTATAATAATAGGCATTTTATTATAGTTGAGTTTATATATGAAACTATCTATTTTTCTATTTTAAGAAACGTGATTTGGTAAGATTTTAATCTAGGGTTTAAGATCGGACAAAATGGGGATTTGTCTCTTTCGCCCAAAAGATGTAGCAAAATGCCCCTGTTCTGAAATTCGATTTGATGAAAATCGAGTAATGTGAGAAATTTTACATGGAAATTGAGTTCCTTTTTATTTATTTATTTATTTTTTAAGTTTGATTTCACATACTCGATTTTCTAAAAATCGAGTTTAAAACAGAGGTATTTTGCTGGAAAATTTTGGCGAAAGGAGCAAATGCCCATTTTGGCCATTTAAGATGATAAGGACACAATTTTTTTCACAAAGTAGCGGAGGTGTGGATCCACCATCTTACCTCTACCATTTACAACTCACCACGTGGCGAGTTGCGGTAAAAGTTATGCCATTTCATGTGATCCTAACAATACTTCTTCTTTTTTCTTTTTTTTTTGGTCCCTAGCATTTTTCTAGGGTTTGATGATGAATAGAATTTAAAATAAATAATAAAATAATAATGTGTAAATCTATGAGACCTCAAAAGTTTATATGACAAAATATTGTGAGATCAACCAAAAGTTAAAGACTTCTGTTTTAAAGATATTTAGACCGTATTTGAACTAGTTTATTCTCATTAATTTATTTGTTTAAAAAATAATTTCTGTGATTGTAAATAGAAAAAAAGAAAACTTTGGAAAACTGTAAATATTTGATTTTTTAAAAAAAGTAAATAATTAAGCTGACCACTATGAAATTAAATGAGATTTTAAACTAAAACTAAAACAAAGAGCCACATGGCCTTTACTTGACACATTGATTTTTAACTTTGCACACATAATTTGCTTTGGCATGTCTAATTTTCCCCTGCATTATTGGTCTAGAGTAGTCTTGACTCTAAAAGTAATTTCATATAGTCACAGTCTACATCAAACCTAACGCAATTATTAATGTGTCTTACTTAGATTAATTTAATGATCATATTAGGAGAATGTAATTAGCTAATCATTACATATTTGTCACTAAGCAATTTTTTTCTTTTTTCTTTTTGGAGAAAGTTGTCACCAAACAAGTAGGAGATTCCTAATACTTACAAGTTGGAATTTCCCTAATTAAGAAAGAGTTACTCCAATTCTTCTACTCCTTGTGGGTCCTTTATAATTATTAAATCTTTGCTAATCCCGATAAGGATGAAGCATTGTATTAATGTTGATTAACTCCCTTTTTTATTTTTTGGTTTTCCACAATGTTTTCTAAAAATTTTCAACTAGAAATTAATTACTGTTTGCGACGGATGGACCCATAACAGGGTAAATCGTTAACTTAAAGAGTTTTTTCAAAATGTTGGTGACCAAACTTAAATTGGAAAGCACCCAGTCAAATTGGAGACAGCCGCTTTGAGACCGAGTGCTTGGCACTCGGCCAACTGGGTTAACTCCCTTCTTTCTTTACAACTTGCAAAAGTGTACCTACCTAGCAAGAATTAGATTTTTATTTTGATATGTAAGAGTATCTTTAACCATTTTTTTTTAATACAAATCCTCTATATAATTTTTTGTTGTTGTTGTAAAACTGAGTATTTTAGTTTTAAAATTTGCTTACAAAGTTACGGTGACTCTTCATGTGTGAAGAGTCATTGTAGCTGTGGGGCCGAAGAAAGTGCAGCCCCGGCCCAGGCCCAGTTTGTCTTAAGGTCCGCGGCCCAAGCCGAGGAGAACCATTGCTGAGGACGACCTCCTCCTCGGCGCTTCACTAAACGCCTAAAGAGAGGAACAAAATGGGTGTAGGGGCAGGGCCAGGGAAAAGGTAGCCAACACAGTAATACGTAATTCGGCATCTGATAGGCCCATGCCCATGCCCATGCGCCTTTTCAGCAACTCCCAACCACTCTAGGTATGGGTCGACTGGACAAGCCATTACCCCAAAAAAGGTAAAATCAACACGTGGACACAGAAAAAAAGGATGGAGCACCAGTATAAAAGGGGGAGGAAAGCCAAGCTCGCCCAAGGGGTGTTCCCCGCAGGAACTACGATTAAAACCACTCACCTATGCCCAAACCATACCTTTGAAGCCCACTCTCTACAAATGATATTGTGAGGGCCTCTTTTTGTACGAACCCAATACTGTCTTGGGATCGTAACGAATTGGCCACCTACAATTGGCGTCGTCTGTGGGGAGGTTTGTGTCTTGGCATAGGCGACGGTGTGAGACAATGCCCTTGTCATTTTCTACCAGCCAGTTACAGCGTGCTAACTTAGAGCTTCGTTAGGGTTGTGATCTTTGACTAGGGGCTACACTTATAGCGTCAGCCACGTAGATGGTTCAAGGGGCTCTACCGAGGATTTCATTTCTTTAAAGACAAGGCCCCGCAGATGAGAAAAGCAAAAGTACAAGTTTTGGACAGAACCAAGGCCTTGTATGGTCCTCGGACTCAAGCCTCTGGGGAAACCAACTACTTAAACGAAAAAGTACAAGTTTTGGACAGAACCAAGGCCTTGCATGGTTCTCGGACTCAAGCCTCTGGGGAAACCAACTACTTACACGAAAAAGTACAAGTTTTGGACAGAACCAAGGCCTTGCATGGTCCTCGGACTCAAGCCTCTGGGGAAACCAACTACTTACACGAAAAAGTACAAGTTTTGGACAGAACCAAGGCCTTGCATGGTCCTCGGACTCAAGCCTCTGGGGAAACCAACTACTTACACGAAAAAGTACAAGTTTTGGACAGAACCAAGGCCTTGTATGGTCCTCGGACTCAAGTCTCTGGGGAAACCAACTACTTAAACGAAAAAGTACAAGTTTTGGACAGAACCAAGGCCTTGCATGGTCCTCGGACTCAAGCCTCTGGGGAAACCAACTACTTAAACGAAAAAGTACAAGTTTTGGACAGAACCAAGGCCTTGTATGGTCCTCGGACTCAAGCCTCTGGGAAAACCAACTACTTACACGAAAAAGTACAAGTTTTGGACATAACCAAGGCCTTGTATGGTTCTCGGACTCAAGCCTCTGGGGAAACCAACTACTTACACGAAAAACTACAAGTTTTGGACAGAACCAAGGCCTTGCATGGTCCTCGGACTCAAGCCTCTGGAGAAACCAACTACTTAAACGAAAAACTACAAGTTTTGGACAGAACCAAGGCCTAATATGGTCCTCGGACTCAAGCCTCTGGGGAAACCAACTACTTAAACGAAAAAGTACAAGTTTTGGACAGAACCGAGGCCTTGTATGGTCCTCGGACTCAAGCCTCTGGGGAAACCAACTACTTAAACGCACAAGTACAAGTTTTGGACAGAACCAAGGCCTTGTACGGTCCTCGGACTCAAGCCTTTGGGAAACCAACTACTTAAAAGAAAAACTACGTTACATGGGCCTTAGAATCTATCCGAGGAGAACTCCCCATTAACAGTTGGCTTTATTCCTACACTGAGTGGATTCCCTAGCCTACCCTCGGACCCTTAGTACCAAAGGGATTGATGCAATTTAGAGCAGTATGCTACCAAAAAACACAATTGAGGTCCCTCACTGCTCGGGTACCCTCTCGGATGAATTATTTAGAGTTTATCGTTCTCGGACATTGGTCTAGCATGCATTGCGTAGCACTCAGCCGTTATCCCGGTTAGTTCCAGTAATTTAATTTATTGAGGATTACCATTGTTATACTTGATAATGTCCGTAAGTTTGAACTAGTAGGAGTCTATGTTAAGGCATTTTTCTGCTCCGAGTATCCTTAAAGGCAAACTTATATTTAATATTCATGCACAAAGTAGTTGCTGCAGAAAAGAAAAGTATATAGAAAGAAATAAACTCATCTTTTATTAAGACAAAAGAATAGTACAGTGTACAATGAAAAGCTGAAATAAGCTTACATTAAAGCTAACTACGTAAGTAAAAAGAAAAATACAAGAGAGTAAAGATAAAGCGAAAGGAGAAACACAGAGGAGAGGTTGGCTGCTGTTCCAAGATGTTGTCTAAGGAAACTATTCCTCGACACTTTTACATGCCCATAACTCAGGCAGCCAAAGAACCCGACTCGGGGCCTGCACCGATGAAGAAAAGGTGCAGGGAACCTGACCTCAGGCTAACACCATCTATAGAAACGGTGCAGAGAGCCGGAGGTGGAGGAGCCCCCGTAGAACCACGTCTGCGACAAAGCAGACGGCGCTGATGGCGGAAAACCCTACTTCTGACGCGTCAAGAATCTGACTTGGCCAGTACCTGCTTCGGATTTTGGCTAAAAGAGAAGGAGATATCATTCCCACCTTGCCAAAACGGAAGATCATCTTGAGTCTGTGTCTACCTTGTCCAGACCATATCACCCTAAGCCTTGGAGGAGTTCGGCGCCTCTGCGGAGGGGGTAGTTTCTTCACCCCTACACGTGCCTTAAGCATATTGCACCAAATGTAGGGAACACTAAGTATGGAGACTCTGGTTATGGCTGAAGGGTTGCGGTTGTAGAGAAGAATGATGGGTTTGTATGTAAATGAGTGACCTACTGTTTTACTTATTTAAAGGGAAAGGAAAAGGTATTTAATGTACGCAGAGTTCCAAAGAAGGCTACGGACAGGGAACGGTGGGCTCAAGTTCCAACACCATCCTTGACCGTAGGATCCGAAGATCCTCGTGAAGGAGCACCTCGAGCGTAGGGGTGTCAAAGGACCCCGCGTGGATAGGTGAGGGAATGTCTCTTGGTTTGACACGTCCCCGTACGAGAGGGAAATTACAAATATTAATGGAGCGCAGAATCCGAATAGGCTATGATGTGGGCCCAACATCATCAAAACCCTCCTCCCCAACTAAAAGTCGGGCAGCAGGCTTTTGAGGGGCTATTGTGGGGTCGAAGAAAGTGCAGCCCCGGCCCAGGCCCAGTTTGTCTTAAGGTCCGCGGCCCAAGCCAAGGAGAACCATTGCTGAGGACGACCTCCTCCTCGGCGCTTTACTAAACGCCTAAAGAGAGGAACAAAATGGGTGTAGGGGCAGGGCCAGGGAAAAGGTAGCCAACACAGTAATACGTAATTCGGCATCTGATAGGCCCATGCCCATGCCCATGCGCCTTTCCAGCAACTCTCAACCACTCTAGGTATGGGTCGACTGGACAAGCCATTACCCCAAAAAAGGTAAAATCAACACGTGGACACAGAAAAAAAGGATGGAGCACCAGTATAAAAGGGGGAGGAAAGCCAAGCTCGTCCAAGGGGTGTTCCCCGCAGGAACTACAATTAAAACCACTCACCTATGCCCAAACCATACCTTTGAAGCCCACTCTCTACAAATGATATTGTGAGGGCCTCTTTCTGTACGAGCCCAATACTGTCTTGGAATCGTAACGAATTGGCCACCTACAGTAGCTATTCGAAAAAATTTATGCATTTTGGAGAAATAGTTGAAGTGTTGTTTTGCGGGTTTACTCTAAAAAAAAATATAGAGAAAATTGGCTTAAAGAGGATATTAGAGTGTAGAGATGCTCTAAGAGAGGGCAAGAAGAAAACTGTAGTCACTGCACATGATCAAAAATTAATAGTGAGAAACATTGGGCATGCTAAAAATTACACGTGGATAATAAAACAAATCAAAGACAAAATATCCATGTTCATCCAAGTGAAAAGATTCTGTTGCAACTTGTATTATTGAACATTGAAGAGATGTGTTAATCAAAAGATGACGCAAGGTTGTACATAAGAAAAATTGGTGACTAGTGACTTAAATATTATAAGTTTACCTATTAAAAAAAAAAAAAAAAACTATAATAGCACATGGCTATGTGTGACACATTTTTGGCAAAACATCTAGGTAATTCCATCAAATGGCTAAGGGGATTCAAAAATTGAAAGATAGCGAGAAAGTTCCACGATTCTCATAACAAAAATGAAGAAAGCACTTGGTTCAAAATTTATAGCAGAAGCTTTTCAGAGAAAAAAAAAAAATCTATATGTTACTGCATAACCATAGCAAGAGTACCAAAAAAAAATTGAGCATTTCTTATCATAATTTATATTGGTATAAGAAGAATGAAGATAAATTTGAAGAAATGACCTTAAGTCTTTGACTATTGACCCCGAATATAATAAAAAATAAGAAGAAACAATTAAGGGCTATTTGGTAGTACATTTTTAAAATAGTTTTTCTCGTTTAAGAAAAAAAAAAGTTCATTATGGTGTTTAATTGAGTGTTTTTAGTTTTAGTTTTTGAAATTATTTGCAAATTACATTGCTGAGAATAGGTTTTAAAAAAAAAAAAATCAAAACGAAATTTTCAAATTTGAGATATCTATTTTTTACAAATTGTAAAAAAATTGAATCCTAAAGTTCCTAACCATTTCTTCTTCCTAGTTTCTTGAGGCAATCTTGATTGTGAATCAACGACTCAAAGCTCCTTTACCTAACAATCACCCTTCAAATCATAACAAATGCATTAATTCTTCTTGGTCACGGGTCAAAACTTCTTTACTCTGTCGACCACTTTGAGATCGAAGTCGATGGGTGCTTGATTCTCAATGGGTTAAGAGTTCTCTGCTCACATTTGAGTTCTCTATTCAAATTTGATTGCGGTGATGACGGGTTTATGGGTTTCCTGATCGAAGAGGTTAGGCGCGAGTTGTTTCTATAATTGAATTAAGATTTTATTAAGGTAGTTGTGATGTAATGGTGATGATTTGTAATTTTAATTTTGGAAAGGACAAAAAGATATTGAGTAAAATTGTAATTTTAACTTAAAATTACAATTTTACTCAATATCTTTTTATAAGATGTAAATTTTGACAGATTTGCTATTAGATTATATTCTTCTAATATTTTCCATACTTACAAAATTTTCAGAAGATCAAAGATCAATAACTATGTTATCAATCAAATGTTTAAATTTTAAGTTTTCGTGGTGTAAAATTATGTATAAAAAATAAATTTATATATCGAATAGTAAATAATATTTAATTAACACGAAATTTGACATGTATGTTAAAAGCAAAAAAAATATGCATTTCAATGGTTAGATTTTCAAAATATATTTTTAAGCTACAATCAAGTTTGTTGCCAAACTTTGTCCGGAAAAGAAATGATTGAAACTCCAAATAGTCTTTTTTACCTATTCATCTAACTCTTGCAAGCCAAAAAAAAGAAGAAAAAAGTTTATGAGTTACAAGATAACAAAAGGATTTTTAATTTTAAAATAAAAAAATTTGATTCCAAAAACATTTGAAGTTATCTTACTCTAACCCATGATTTGACGATTGAAGAGACTATCAATGTATAGTTTTTAGTCACAAGAATTTTTTAACATGTTATGTGACTTATTTAAAATAAACATTGTTTAGTTTAAAATAGCAAAAATCAATTTTTAGGAAATAATCTTGAGAACACTTTTAAGAGCACGTTTGGTACACTAAATAAGAATTACAATAAGAATTGCAATATTTATTACTATGAATAAAATGTGTTGTGATGGAATAACTAAATCTCTTCATAATCATAAGTTTGGTTGTGGGTTGTAACATTAAAATAAAACTTAAAATTTATTTTAGGAAATATCTTACTCATACAATTATATTTTTTTAAAAAATAATATTTGTTAAATTTGAGAGAGGCCTGGATGAGTTATTTTTTTATGATTTATTATTTTTATAATTGTTATGTGTATTGTAAGGACGCGATTCGTGGCGGACCGTAACAGTGTCGGGTTCGCACATGAAAAGACCCCTAACAACATCATTTGTAGAGTGTGGGTTTGGAAGGCTAGGCCTTGATCGATAGGCGGTGGGTTTTTCGCGGTGTTCGTACCAGTTTACGTTTTCCTGCACCCCTGGAGTCTTTCTCCTGGAGGTGGGCTGGGAGGCTCTAGTTTTTGGCCATTTTTCCCAACCCCCTCATTGGTACACCTTCCTTTTTATTATATAGTCCGTCTTGGTTGATCCTGACCCTCCACTTGTAGGTCAGGCAGGAGCTTACTTCTGTATCCATCCCATCAACCGTCCCGTCTAACTTTCTATTAGTTGCATGGACCGACGTTTGCACCGCCCAAACGTCTTTTCTCATTAACCAGCTCTGGGTATTGGCAGGTGCATTTACTGAAGGGGGTGGGACGCACTTTCCTTAGTCCGAGTTCACACCCTGCTTCCCTTTGGGCCCCATTCCGTTCACATCCCCTTGAGGGGGCTGTTCGGGGATTGCCTACACCAGAGTGTTGGTCTTCCTGTTGAAGCTATGGAATGCCGAGGACAGGGTAAGTTCTCAGCCGTTCCCCTTGCTACCTCGGCCACTGATCATTCGTCTTCGGCAAGGTACCTCCTTGGCACGGGCCCTGGGCCCAGATAGAGTTTGGGCCGGACTGCAGAACTCTCGGACCCACATGTATATTGAAAGTTGATTTATTAGGAAATATATTAATTTAAAAAATTATTCATCTACTAAAAAATATCTATTACATTTCCTTTAGAGATGAATAGTTATTCCTCATTTTGAAGAATAGATATTCATAAGGATGATTATTCCTTATAATAAAAACATAATTAAACTAAAGAATAACTAAATCATAGGAATAATTATATTACAGTACCTATTACAGTTTACCAAACATGTCTTTAGTGTTTTTAGGACATTTTCCTACCAATTACTACCATACAAACCCTTTAATTAGGGAATGTTTAGTATGTTGTGATAGATCCTGTAATGGAATATTTATTTATTAAGAATGACTATTTGGTTATGAATAATGCTAGAGATACAAACTATTTTACAAATTTTTTTACAAACTGTTGATATGGTGAGTGATCATTTGCTAAATGAAAAAATTATATTAATGGTAGACTTAGATGAAAACCAATAAAAGGTTGGCCACATCAACATTTTGTAAAAATGTTGTAAAATAGTTTGTGACTGTAGCATTACTTGTTGGTTACTTTGTTGTATCTATTCCTTAGTAATAAAAAATGCAACTTTCCATTTGCACACAAAAATTATTAAAATAATAAATCATTAAAAAAGTATCTCTTTCCATTTGCACAAACTTTCCATATGCCAATTAATTTCATTCTAATTTTACAACCAAATCTATGAATGGTAATAACTAATAGTTTAATCTCTATTTGGTATACTAAACATGCCCTTACGTTCTGTTTGTTTCAACATTAACATTTTCTAGAAAATAAATCATTTTTCTATATTTGTTAGCAAATAGCAACTTTAAAATGAGTTGAAAAACTATTGCTTAACTTCCTTTATTTAGAGTAGCAACTTTCTAAAGAACAATTCTATCTAGTGTGAAGCCAAATAAGGAAAATAATTATATCTTATGTGAAGCTTTTTTTTTTCTTCTTCTCTAGAAAATTTTAGTGGAAAACAATTCTATCACATGTCAAGAGATAGTTTTTTTTTTTTTTTGACCCACTTTTTATACTACCAAATATAGGAAAATGTGAAAAACTATCTTCACATAAAGTTTTCCATTGAAATATTGGATATTGAGTGTGAACACTCACATATTCCTATTGTAATGATCAAGATATTTTCTTATTTCTCATTATTTGAGACTTGTGTTTATATCAATAATGCTTTATCAAATTTTAACAATCAAAATTTTGGTAATTGAAGCATTATAGAACCCACCCAAAATAAATAAATAAAAAAAACTAAAAATATCACAAACAAATGGCCCCAGATGCCAAAATCAATCAATTCTTCATTTCTTCTATCTCTACTCCTCCATGGGACCTCAAAGCTATCATCTCTGATATATACTTGCTGCTCTCTTGGTTCTCCCATGTTGTAATTTGTAAGGTTGAAATTTTATCAACCATCTTGTTGGCTTTATTCCGTGCCAAATTTGCTTGTATTTTAGCAATTAGTAATCATGTATTTAGGTGGGAATCATGTAAGGGTAGTGTGTGAGAGAATGTGAAGAAATGCTCAAGATTGTGCAAAAAAGCAGGGACTCGCGACTTGATCTTGCTGGTGGATCGCGGCTTGCAAGCCGCCAGAAGTTGCACACGTGCCAAGCATGCCAAAAGTTGAAGCGTCATGCCAGCTGTTGCACTACAGGACAAAAGTCCCAGGCTGGCCAGACTATTAGCTTTCGACTTGAACTCGCGACTCAGTCCAGTGTCGAGGCCAAGTCGCCAGACCACCCTGTTTGGGAAAAACTGACTCTTCGCATTTCTTTCTCACCCCACTATATATAGACCCTTATACTCATGAAATATAGAGAGCTTCTAGAGAGAATTTTGAGAAAAAAACCCTAGAGAAAAATGAGATTGACTCATCCACAATCTTCACATAGAGACTCCTCAAATTCCTCTACTCTCTTCCTCTCCATTGTTATATCCTTGAGAGGTACATTACCAAAACATTTTCTCACCGTACCCATATCTGTGAGAAAGCTGTTTGGTGCTTTGGGAAGCAGTTAAGAAGGGATCAATTTCATATTGGTTGATGTTATGGTCAAGTAGCGGAATCCGGTAAGCTAAAGAAGAAATAGGTTCGACGTAACCTCGTTGGAGTAGGAGCTTGGAGGGCTTAGGTACATTGGGTAAATTAGGCTTAGAGGGTCTTCTGGTGTTCATGTATCCCAACTACATTCTTTAGTGGATTAGTTACCGCTTAGAGGGCGGCGGAGAGGTTTTACATCGAGAGCTTCGGTTTCCTCTTCGATAACACATCGTTGTGTTGTCCTTGTATTTGCATCTCTCTTCCCTTAATCTTTTCCATTTAATTTCTGCTGTGGATGTGATTTTATTTGGTTTAGATTGTTTATTAATTTTGTATTAAGCTTATGTTCATATTTCGCATATTAATTGTTTGATTTTAAGCTTGAATTGGTAATTTGTTAATTGGGGGTCTAAACGTTCATAGTGTTTTATACACTAATTGAACTTTCATAATTAATTCTTGCTATAGAGCCTCCAATGGCCTAGCTGGCTAGCCAATTCTCTTGTCAATTGGCTTCTTTTTGTTCAACTTGGGGACCCCAACTCATCTCATCCATCCCTTAGTGAGTTTTTATTGAGGATTTTGGGCAAGTTCCCCCTTTTTGTCGATGCCCTTTGTTGGGTCTCATGATTAATAATATTTCTTCATCTTAATAAATTAAAAAAAAAAAAAAAAAAAAAAGGTCAAAGATGCCAAGAGTTTGATAGCTTATTAAAACTTCTTGACATTTTGAATTGAAACATTTAAGATTTAAATCTATCATTTCTCTCGCCTATCAAACTATGAAAAAGAAAATAGCACCATACCATGTGAATTATTAAAAACTTTTGGTGGTAAATAATAAGGTAGTACCACTAATATTTTTAGGATCACATCGTACTATCCTGCCCTGTAGTGGGTTGCTACCTAGACAAAAAAGAATTCTCATGTAAAAAATGAAAGAACACTCCAACATCATTTTCACGATCATCGACATGGTCCCATTACCATCAGCTTTCCCAGCACCCAATTTTGACCCAATGAAATGAAATTTTATAGCCACTCATTTGAACCAAAACTTTTCCTTAGCAGATATAATAGATGGAGAAACTTTCTTGAGCCAAAATTTTGTCTTAGTAGAGATAAATAAAAATGAAGAACATTTATTTACTAATTAACACCTTAGCATGAACCACTGGTGATTTGCCTTAGCCTTCCGGCTATGAATTTGTATTTCTCAGGTGAGCCCAGATCATAATTTGAAACAGTCCAGTAAATATCCTTTGATAAATACCAGTCTTTATCTATAAAGTTTGGGCCTGTAGCTCAGGCAGTATCCCACAACATTTTCAATAGCTCCAAATTGGTTGATCTAGCCCAAACTCTACTGCTCTCTCTGTCTCCTTGGGCAGCCTAAAAACACTGACTACAAGCATGTCCAAGACTCAACAAAAAGGTGTCTCAATAGTCAATTCTCAATTCTCACCACCTGAACATGTGGTAAAGATCAAGATTCTGATCTGAACATTTATTTATTTAACAAGATTCTGATCTAATCAGGTAGGTAATATAATAATCTGCATATCATTAACTAAAACTGTTGGTATTACTTAGCATTTTTGGGTACAGTCAGGTGTACTATTAGTTAGTTCTTATCTGTCAGAGCAGTAGAGTTTTAACTTTGAGTAATGCATAGGACACAGAAAAATGCACAACTTTGTGTCACAACTCGTTATGTGATGAGCTTTAATTAGCACAAGTGTGTCCACATAACCCATCATTACACTTACACCAATCATTACTCGGTATATAGACGAGTTGTGGTACAAAGTTATGCATTTTTCTATGTCCTAAGAATTACTCTTTAACTATAAAGAATGAAGTACAAATAAGATATACTTATTTTGTTTTTGAAACCATAAGATATCTAATTAAGGCAACAAACATTTAAATAATTGGACTAATGTTTTTCTTTATTAAGTAGCTTCAAGATCTGAATAAAAATTAGGCTATTTTATTTTTCCCTTTTGCCTAGTGGCTAGGCAATCCACTTGACAGCAATAAGTCAAAAACTGATAGGTACACGGTACACCAGTAAAAAAAGGCGAACCCACATCATCAAATTGGGTAAGTTGCTAGTTAGACATATATTCTAATGTTTATTAAAGGCAAAAGGAAGTAATAAGAAAAACATTTTTGAGAAATGACAACACTCAAGCTCAACACTGACTCAATGAAAGAAAAGACAATAAGTACGAACATCTTTCCCATAGAATATAGATTGACAGCGCAATTGAACATGTTCAAAATAAAAATTGGGAATTAATTATTACAAACATGTCCAAGTCTGGTGCCGCATGAAAGGGTTGAGGACTCAATAAGTTAAACGAATTAGGGAGAGTCAGGTGCCTCATGAAAAGATTGAGAATGCTATGGTCATTATCAATCAATTTGTTGTTCCAACAAAGTGATTTTGTTCTTACGATTGAGCTTCTCCCCAATGAATAAGGAAACCTATTGAATACTTTTCTCCGGCCAATGCATTAAGCACATGTTTAGAGAAGCCAACAAAGTATGGATGCTATTCAACGGTATTGTAGTCATAAACTGTTTTTACTGAGGTTTAACCTCTGCTAACCCTTGATCTGGCTGATTTGTACTTTTATTTTTTTATTTTTTATTTTTTTTAGACAAACACATTATGTTCACTCCATTTGTTTCAAATAAAATATTTTATATGTAAAATATTTTCAAGTATTTGCATGACTAGTAAAAATTTTCAACCAAACCACCAAAATCGGTGGCTCAACCAACGTAGTCACTAGTGCCAAAGGTCAAGTGACCAAACAGCCACTAGGTGGTGTTTCTGGTGACCAAACTGCTGGCACTGATTGTCGAAATGTGTCTCCAGCCACCGAACCGCCAGCATCGATTGCCAGATGCTATTCAACGGTATTGTAGTCATAAACTGTTTTTACTGAGGTTTAACCTCTGCTAACCCTTGATCTAGCTAATTTGTACTTCTACTTTTTTTTTTTTTTTGGACAAACACATTAAGTTCACTCCATTTGTTTCAAATAAAATATTTTATATGTAAAATATTTTCAAGTATTTGCATGACTCGTAAAATTTTTCAACCAAACCACCTAAATCGGTGGCTCAACCAACGGAGTCACTAGTGCCAAAGGTCAAGTGACCGAACGACCACTAGGTGGTGTTTTTGGTGACCAAACTGCTGGCACTGGTTGTTGAAATGTGTCTCCAGCCACCGAACCACCAGCATCGATTGCCAGAGCTAAGTTGAACAACCAACACCTATTGTTGGAGCGGTGGCTTTGGCCACCAAACTGGTGACCAAGCCACCATATGGAGGTAGGGGAAGCCACTGTATGTTTTTGCAAAATATTTTACCAAAGTTTTAAACATAAAACATTTTACAATTTTTAATAAAAGATTTTACCATTAATAGAAAATATTATACAAGTTTGACAATGTTTTATATGCAAACAAAAACTTTTTTTTTTTTTTTTTTTTGAGGAAATGCAAACAAACACTTGAAAATGAGAAAATAATTTTTGGAAAATATTTTTACTTAAAAACAAGCTAAATATTTGGACCCGCTTCATGATGATTGCCTTCTAATTATTAGACCGAGACATCAATTGCCAAAGGCTTTGTAGCTGAATTGGCACCTCCCAATGCACAAAGTGTTTGGGGGTTGAGGGGAGAAAGAGTTCGAGTTATGAGGTTAAAAACATGTTGTAATTATCTCTTTTAAAAAAAAGAAAAAAAGACCAAGACATCAATTAATTTAAGCCTTAAATATATAGAATGCAAAAGGTTGAGATTTAATGTCTTGCTCTCCAGGCCAACTTTTAGAAAACATCTCTCAAACATGAAAGCAACTAAATTGGAGTTTAAATAATAATCCAATGATTATAAGAGGCTGTTTGGATGGCCTGTTTTCGTAATTCAATTCTCAATTTCCATAACTTATAACTTAAAAATGGTGGGACCCATAACTCAATATCTATTTGGCTGCACAATAACTCTGTTTCCATCACTCAATTCTCTGATTTTTGAGTTATGAGTTATGGAAATTGAAAACACATTTTGGCTATTTTCAATTTCTATAACTCATAACTCAATGACATTTTTGTAATTAAACACATATGGTGGGATCCATTACATTGTTTTGTCAACTCAACTCCGGACACTTTCTCCTTCTTTTTCTCTTTCTTTCTTCTCCTAGGTTCGGTCTCCATTGTTCTTCCTCTTTTTTTTTTCTTTTTTTTTTTTCACTGGGTTCGGGTTTCTGGGTTTCTTTTTTTTTTTTTTTTTTTTTGTTCTTCATCATAGAATTTTTTGGTCTGAAGCTACACTCCATGACTGGGTAAGGATGGGTTTGGATTTGGATTTGGGGTTTCAAAATACCCACATGAATGGGTTTCAAAATACCCATTCCTTGAACACGACAATTAGGGTTTTGGTGTGGTGTCCCAGCCAAGACTGTGGACGAAGATCTCGCATCGGTTCTGTATTGGTTGATGGACGAAGACCGTTGCCGTATCGGTTTTGTATCGGCTCGTCGTTGTTGTCGCTGGCTGAGGTGGAGGTGGAATTAGCCGTCTGATTGGCCGGATTTTGTTGTTGTTGTTGTTGTTGTTGCTGTTTTTGTTATTGTGGTTGAAGCTGGGTTCGGGTTTGTGTTTTGGGAGAGTAACAGGGGTGAAGGAGGGGAAATGAGAAAAGAGAAAATGGTGGGGCCCACAAAATAGTTTTGCTCTGACCAAGTGACAGGTATGAGACCCATAAATAGTGTGAAAAATATTGAGTGATGAGAAGTGAGTGATGGTGCCAAACGGGGTGGGGTATTTTAAGTGATGAGTGATAAGTGATGAATGATGAGTGACCGAAATTGAGCGATGAAAAAAAATGATCCAAACAAACCCTAAACGTCTTTGTTTTTGTTTTGTTTTGTTTTTTTTTTTTTTTTGGCAGTGTCTTGATGTTTGTCTTTCAAATCTAATATCTCCATTATTTGTCCAAAAAAAACACTAAGATCGCAATTGTTCAACACAACACATCATTGCGACCAAAGAATTCATCTCCAACGTCTGTCCTTGAATCATTTGATTAGGAATGAGGGCAAGTAGAAACCGCGTGTTAATAACACAGTGTTTATGTTTCAATGTAACCCTGCGACATATCATTTTCGACCCCCCACTTTTTCAAAACCCCATCGAGTCATTTCTTAATAAAAACAACCTTCCCGAAGTGTTAAACATCATTTTTTTTTAGGTCAAAATGCCACGTGTTTTGTTTCCCTGGAAAAATTCAATAAAGAAGAACAAGTATCAAGTAGAAACACTGGTCCATATGAATGGCTTTGGATAGGAACAAGCACTTGTTGATATCAAAAATTAAACACAAGTAGACATAACCTTAATACTATTCTTAAAGGGGTAGTGACAATTTTACATCAATAAAGACAATTTTTTGTTAGATTTTTTACCAATTTTATGAGATGTACAACTAATATGGCTAACTTTTTAAATTTCGCTTATCGCTTGAATACTATTTTTTAATTATTTTATTAATTTATATTAATTTTTTATTAGATGAACTTCATAATAAACTATCCATCACGAACACCTTACGGTGTAATTAAAGCCAAATGGGTGATGTATAGATAGCCCTCCATATGTATCTGAATCACTGCAACAAAGTCATCAAGTGAATTGACGACAAAAAGGAAGGCCATCATCAAAATAAGACAAATGTCGCACATGATCCTAATCCATATACATTTCATTAGAAGTGACATCTTGTACTTTAACCCAATATTCCAAATAAAGTAAAAGACAACTGGAGAGCGGCAGCTTAGAATATCATTTTTCTTTTTAATTTATTGTGTTCTTTTTATATATATGTTGGTATGTCTTAGTCTTTCAAATCTCACTTTAAATAAATTAAGTACTTTTATGATATCCTGGTAAATCATCAATCAATTCTGATGAGTAAAAGTAATTATTAGTTAGTAAACCTCTTTTCCAGCATAGTCAGGGTATTGTATGTAGTGTGAAAAGATGTTCAACTGGAAATTTTTAGTGGATACATTCGGATTTGGATTTAGACACGTATTCAAGAGGGGACATGTGTCCACTATCCAACATGTCCAGTGAAAACTTCCACTGGACACAAGCCACACCCTGAAAAGATTTCTTGTCTTTACCCCCAATCCTTTCACTTATTAGAGCCGTAAACAAGCCAGGTTTTAGAGCGAAAACGAGCTAGGTTTTACTAGGTATTATATGTTCAATTTTGGCTTGATAACAAATACAAAATGTTTAAAATAAGTTTAAAAGTACATACACGTATTTTATCAAACTTATATTAACCATATTATTAAACCAATTTTAATTAGGAATTGGACCATATTATTAATTTATTTTTCAAACTTATATCAATCTTATTACCAAGATCATAAACCAAACAAGTTAATTCATTATAATTATTTTTTATGGGCTTGACTCATTTATTAAACATCTAAAATTAAGGCTTAAACTTAACTTGTTTATAAACAATCAAATATGAAAGAGTTTTTTAAAAGCCTCTAGAGGAGAATCATACATCCCTGTGATGCATATAATTATCTCTATTCCCTAATCTAACAACCTAAAAACATATCATAACTTAATTTAGAATAGGAATCTAGGATCCCAAAATCAAAATTCCATTTTTGTTGTCTATGTTTCAAAGTAAGTGAGCTTTTAGATTATGATACGAGTGCGACAAAATATGTTTATTAATAAATTATTTAATATATTTTTATTTATATTTTCGATATATTACTATGATTTTTTATTTTATTTTTATATAATGATAAACATATAAAAATTTAAGAGTATTAGTAGATAATAAAGTGAGAGATGGAGGGAGTCTGAGGGAGAGCTGGATTACTGGAGCCATGGGTTAGAGAGAGAGAGAGAAGAAACGGAGAGAACGAGAGAGTTTTTGAGATGATTTTATGGTTATTTTTTTAAAGTACGTTGTCAAAATGATGTGTTTTGATGAAATATTTTACATTTTTTTAAGCAATTATTTCGACCTATATCGGACCAATTTGGGGCCTGTTTTGGCTCGTCTTGGACCAAATTAGACCGTATCAGCCCGAATAAAAAATGAGAAAAAAAAAAAATCAGCCACGGACACGCGTGTAGACACATTCATGCATATTCGACTCGAGTGTACTGGCGGCCCAATCAACACACCTATGCTTTCTAGATTATGGCTATAGGAATTTCTTTACCAACAACATAGAATTTTCTATGTTCCTGGATCTAACAAGTTATGAACGGTGTCATATCTCAAACTAGGATCCCAAAATCAAAATTCCATTTTTGTCTAAGATTGCATTTGTTTCGGCTGAAAATAGATTTGGGAAAATATTTTACACCATATCATATGTTTGGTTACACATGTAAAATTTGGTCAAACGAAAACCGTTGCATTGAGCGTAAAATTTAGCCCCCAAACCCATAAAAGAATTTCAGAACTCATTTTACCTTCAAGCCATTTCCGAAAATTTTCACTCCTCACACACTCCACATGGTCCTACCTCCAAGCGCACTTCAGCTCCAGCCCACGCATTACCGAGAGAGAGACGGAGCTCCACCCCACACTCCGACGCCAGTCCGAGGTCCACCACACACTCCGACGAGCGACGCCGCTGTCTTCCCCTCTGCGCCGGAGAGTTTTCTCCCTTGTCTTCTCTTATCTCACTCTGACCTCACCTTCGCCCATCTCGAGCTCTGCATGTACCGATCCATACACCTCCGCTTATCTCGAACTCTCCCTCACGCCGGCAAAGCCCCACCCGCCTCCAAGATCTCCGATTCATCGCTCTAACGTCGCCGACGAAGCCAAGCTCTCAAACCCACCCTCTACAAAACCCGATCCACATCCCCTGAAACCCATCTAGCCAAATCCACCCTCAAACCCATCAAAAACCCAAATTTTCCACACCTATGCCTTGACTTCTCGGATCTGATCTTTATATATATATATATATATATATATATATATATATGTTTATTTATTTATCTATTTATTTATTTAATTATTGATTTAATTATTTACTTATATTGATTATTCGGAAGTTGATAATTGTAGTTAGTTGGTGTTATAATATTTATGTGCATAATGTTATGTCTAAATTTTTGGTAAAGTGATATTAGCATTGTTCTTGAATTGGGCTTGTTACACTACTATGATGTTGAATGGGTCCACACTGTCTTGTATTGCAGTTTGTGTTTTGGTAAACAACATCTTCTTGCTTACGCATTTGATTGAATGGTATGTCAAATAATTTGGTATGCTAAAAATATGTATGTCATAACATCAAATTGAGTTTTTAAACTGTTTATCCTCTTGACCACCTAGAGGGTAAGACATATGTCATGTTTGTTGGTCGTGTGCCTGGGGTGTACGATACATGGGAAGAAGCTCGTGCCAAAGTCCATCAATATTTTGTGGCAAACCACAAGGTGTTTAAGCATAAATTGGATGCAGAACTTGCTTTTATGAAGTTTTGGCAGATTGAAGGTGGGAATGTGCAACAAGGTACTTCATCCAGTACTCCTTCAATTGAAGATAGTTCCAGCACAGAAGATGTTAAATACGATTTATTGAAATATCAATTAGATATCACAATTGAGCAGCGAAACTATGCAATGAAGATTACAAAGTTGAATGCAAGAATACTAAACGTAGTGGCATCTCAAGTCCGGCCTAATGATGAGCTCAATAAAATGGCACATCTAACTTGGGTGAATGACCATAAAAGTTGTGTTAGGGTTGTTATTTTTGTATTTGGGTACCTCTGTTATTGTTATGTAAAACTTAGATGTGTATATGTTCATATTTGTTGTGATTGGAATTAATGGACGTGCATATATGATGTATATGTCCATATTTGTTGTGATTGGAATTAATGAGCGTTCATATATGATGTGTATAGGTATTTTGAGATGCCCAATTGTATTTATAAAAATATTTTTTTTGGCATTTTCCTAAAATGTTTTACTTTGGGGATCCAAACGCAGGAAAATATTTTCCAAAAAAATACTTTTACATGCACAACCAAACACTGAAGATACATTTGCGGTGTATTTTCTACAACCCAAAACAAATATCAAAAAATATTTTTCTTTTCATAAAATATTTTCCCTTAAAATTATTTTAAGCTCGAAAGTTCATTTAGATGGAGCCTAAACGCAGCCTAAATTTTGAAGTGCATGAGCTTTTAGATTATGGCTATTGGAAAATCTTTATGAACAGATGGGACTTTGAAATGATGTGAATTTAATTGTGTACAAAACAAAACAACCGAAATGCTTAGATATTAATGAAGAGAGGAAGAAAAGTCAATTAAGGATGATTGCACGATGGGGAAAAGTAAGTCATAAAAAAAATAAAATAAAATAAAAACCACAAACGGATATTCTTAATCAAAGTACCGTTTGCTAATATTGTTCTAAGTACTGTTTGGTAATATTGTTCTAACAGTATGTTATTTGTGTGATAAAAATATATATAAGTGAAAAAGTGTTGAGAAAATATATAATAAATTGTTGTTTAATAATCAGAATTTAGAACGCAATGATTTTTTTTTCTTAACCTTCCAAGTTGGGCCTTCGCTATATTTTCTTTATTGCCATCTAAAACACCACCTTCTCAAACCCAATAATGCCACTAGTGAAGCTATCATGGCCAGCCCATATTTTTCATGAAGCAAAATTGAAATAGAACTCTCAAAAAAAAAAAAAAATAAATAAATAAAAATTGAAATAGAACTCAAATTGAAATAGAACTCTTATTCAACTAAAACACTAAGAGAGTAAATATTTGAAACGACTAAACGAGCATTTAAATGGAGAGATAAGAGTGAAATAGTGTTTGGGTTGCAGTGGGTTTTTTCACTCTGGATTTTTGTGTGGTTATTTTATCTAAAGATCTTAAGTGAGATATTTAAAGACCCACAAAAGTTGCCAACGTTCATTTTAGTTCATACAAATTAGGACATGAGCGTTAAAGTCTCTAACGTTTATTTAAACATTAAAATTAGACCTCTTATCCACTTCATTGCCTCTATTCACAACTCATTATCCCTGAAAAATCTTAACTGCATATTTGATTATGTCAAACCCACATAGCCAATCATAGTCAAAACATGCAATTTCATTATTCAAACAATTTTATTAATAATAATCATCTCATATACAATATTATGTAAGGTAATTTCTTTTGAAAATTACACACATACACATTGTGGGTTATTTTACCACACAGTTCAACATCCATATTGTGGGCTATTTGGCCACACAATCCAACATCTCCCACTTGGCCAAATAATTTGAGATGTACAATAATTATTCAATAACTCCCATCGTACGAACATGTCCCTTGAAACTTTCTGCAGTAGCTGCCTTTGTCAATGGATCTGCCACCATCTCTTTTGATGATGCATATTCTACAAGAATTTCATTTTTTAATACCATCAAAAATATAATAATAATGATGTTCAATATGTTTACCTCTTGTACCAAGCTCACCACTTTTTATGGTGCATATTGCAGCTTGGTTATGACACAACTTTTATAGGCTCATTTGGTATTTCTTTTATATTTAAACTTTTAAGAAAACCTTTTATCCAAACAGCTTCTGATATGGCACTACTACATGGAGGATTCTGGCATTTTACCCCTAATTTTGAAAAAAATTAGCAACATGCCCCTGTTTGCAAACTATATAGGAGCGTGCCCCTGTTTCGATATTCGATTATCCTAAAATCGAGTTCAATTAAATACTCGATTTGTAGAAAATTGAGTTATGCCCGATCAAACTTAAAAAAAAAATATTAAAAAAAAAAAATTTCCATGGAACTCGAGTTTCAGGAAATCGAGTTCCATGCAAAAAAATTTTTTATAAGTGTGATTGCTCTATATTCAGGGAGCCCTATAGTGGCGTTTTTAAGCCCTATAGTGACGTTTAAAAGCCCTATAGCGGCGTTTTACCGCAAATATTTTTAGAAGTGTGATTGGCCCATATTCACGGTGCCCTATAGTGGCGTTTTTAGGCCCTATAGTGACGTTTTAAGGCCCTATAGCGGCGTTTTTCTGCAAAATTTTTTATAAGTGTAATCGCTTTGTTCTGGGTGCCCTATAGTGATTTTTTTAGGCCCTATAGTGACGTTTTTAAGCCCTATAGTGACGTTTTAAATCCCTATAGCGGCGTTTTCCTACAAAAAATTTTTATAGCCCCCAACCAAGTTCAAGGGGCCCTATAGTGGCGTTTTTAAGCCCTATAGTGACGCTTTAAAGCCCTATGGCGGCGTTTTGGAACTCGACTTCCCTAAAATCGAGTTCTATGCTTTTTTTTTTTTTTTTTTTAGTTTTTTTTGAAATAACTCGATTTTCTACGAATCGAGTATTTTAATGAAACTCGATTTTAAAGTAATCGAGTATCGAAACAGGGGCATATCCCTATATAGTTTCTAAAAAGGGGCATATTGCTAATTTTTTTCAAAATTAAGGGCAAAAGGCTAGAATCTCCCTACTACATGTTGTATATTGCACTACTACATGTTGTTTATTCTGCATCCATGGTGCTTTTAGCTACACAACTTTGTTTTTTACTACACCAAGAAATAGCTTCTCCTCCAAGAAGGAATACATAACCCGATGTGCATTTCCCATTATCTGTGTCACCAGAGAAATCAGAATCAGAATATCTATTAACTATTAAATGTTTCCCACTATAAGTCATTTTATGACTTTTTGTACCTTTAATATATCTTAAAACACCAGAGAAATCAGAATTAGAATATCTATTAACTTTCAAATGTTTCCCACTATAAGTCATTTTATGACTTTTTGTACCTTTAATATATCTTAAAATTCTTTTAACAGCCACCCAATAGGCCTCACTTGGATTATTTTGAAATCTACTCACAAGGCTTACAACAAAACTTAAGTCAGGTCTAGTACATAGTATAGCATACATTAGGCTACCAACAAATAACATACATTATGCTACCAACAACTTGAGCATAAAGTCTATGCCCCATTTTTCTTTTCTCTTCATCATTTATAGGACACATTTTCTTAGACAATTTGGTTTGTTTATGGATAGGAGTATCAATTGGATTTGGACTATCCATATAAAATCTTTTTAAAATTTTATCAATATATTGTTCTTGATATAATTGAAGTATTCTTGATTTTCTATCTCTAACAATTTGAATTCCTATTCCTAACATATAGGAAGCTTCTCCCACATCTTTCATTTCAAATTGGGATTTTAGAAAATCTTTTAACTTCACATATAGATTCAACATGATTACCAGCCATCAAAATATCAACAACATACAAAGATAAAATTATAAAATCACTCCTGCTATTTCAATGATATACACAATGATCATAATCATTAGCTCTAAAACCAAATTTAACAATTGCATTATGAAAAGTATAATACCATTGTCTTGATGCTTGTTTCAAAGATATATTTTATCCAAATAAACTCGAAGATGGACCTGGCCTGAATATATAGAATCAGAAACCAGTGCATTTTGTATTCGATGAGATCACAAGTTATATTATCAAACCTATAGAGCAACAAAATTCACTTCCAACAACAAAGATAACGAGGTCATATTCATATATACCTCGAACTGAAAAGTGAAAAGGAACACAAACGATAGGACATATATAAACAGTAACAAAATACACAAAAGAAAAACACCAACAGCATCATTATCATGCAAAATAACCGAATGGGTACATGATCACATCTTGACTTGGCGATCCACCACCTCAATACGTACTTTGCCTTCATCATCCAAATGTCCCACATCGTTAAAAGTCTGACCGCTAATTTGATCAGCCTCTTTCAGTTTAGAAGCTACATATCCTGGTTGGATCTCTTCAACATCCACCTCAACCGTCCCTACTTCCCTTAATGCTCCGGTATCATCATCCAACACCACATACGCAGTAGCGGCCCTAATCAAAATAGCAAGTTCTCATTACCACCACGAAGCACACACACACACAGCGCAATTCATGCCATGAAATTTCTCACAAAACATTTTTCAAAACTTACTACAATTTTCTAAACATACAATTTTCTAAACATACAAGTTATGATGAGAGTAACATCACATTCATATGTGATGTCATTAGTACTCACTTTTATTATGCACCAATCACAATATATTATGTTAGGATTATGACGTGTAAAGAAATTTATAAAGCCTGATGATAACTTTAGCATTTGCCACTTTTGAATTATATCTTAAATGTTAATTTCAATACCTCTCAGCTTCAGGCTCATTTCGGGTAGCTTCGTCCTTGTACTCCTGGCCCTTCAGCTTCAACCCTTCCATTTTCTGTCTCGCTTCCCCTGTTGTTTCGCTCAACTTCTCCTGCATCATATATTGTCATTTTTTAGTGAAACCTACATAACAATCTAGGCAATGTTTGATATTTCAAAATAAATTTATAACTTTTGAGTTGGTCGTTTTTTATTGAAGAATAAAAAATGATGAATCCATAAAAAAAGTGATAGATAAATGAATTTTTAGTTATGTCTAGTACACAGAGTCAGCAAAGATTAATGAATATTAGTTATTGTTTACTATGCCAAACAACTAAACAATTGTGAATTTTTTTTAGAAGTAAAATAGTGAAATTTATTGTTAAAAAAAAAAAAAAAAATTTGTTTGTATCATATGTATGATATATTATATACCTTGGTTGCCTCTTTAGTCTCGTCAGTGTTCTCCTTGACTTCCTCTTTCTTACCAGTCAAGAAACCCATAGCTCTTTTAGCAGCATCGGCAGCAGAGTCCTTAATCTCTCCAAGCTTACCCAACGTAGTATCCTTCCCCTCTATAGCTTTCTCCGCCGCATAATCCTTATTCTCACTCGCCTTTCCAACCGTCGTGTCCTTCGTCTCCTTCGCCTTCTCCGCCGCGTAATCCTTATACTCACTTGCCTTTCCCACCGCAGAGTCCTTGGCTTGCTTTGCCTTCTCCGCCGCAGAGTCCTTAGTCTCCTTTGCCTTCTGCGCCGCAGAGTCCTTGGTCTCCTTCGCCTTCTGCGCCGTGTAATCAGTATACTCACTTGCCTTTCCCACCACAGAATCCTTAGCCTGCTTCGCCTTCTCCGCCGCAGAGTCCTCAGTCTCCCTTGCCTTCTCCGCCGCCTCCTTTGCTTTCTCTGCTGCATAGTCCTTGTACTCCTCCGCCTTCCCCTTGGTAGAGTCCTTTGTTTCCCTAGCCTTTTCTGCAGCATTCTCTGTTGTCTCTTTCGTCTTCTCAGTTGTATAATCCTTGTACTCCTTAGTTTTCTCAGCTGTAGTATCTTTAGCCTCTCTTGCTTTCTCTGCAGCTCTATCTTTAGCCTCTTTAGCATTCTCTGCAGCTTGCTCTGTTGTTTCCTTTGTGGACTCCGTAGTCTCTTGGGTCTTGCCAACTACAGCTTCCTTTGCACGCTCGTATGTGTCATGAACTGCTTTCATCACAGACCCAATAACGCCAGGCCTTTGATCTTGCTCTTGGTGGTATTGTTGTTGTGAGTATTGTGTTTGCTCAGTCGTCTTAACACCTTCTTCACACTCTCTTCTTTCTCTGTTAACATCGCTGAGATCAGAAGCAGCAAGTTTCGCTGCTGCCTCGGCTCTCTCTTCCTTGAATTGCCTTGTAGACGCCATTGAAACAAATGTATTTCAGAATTGTTTTTGGTTTTCAAAACTCTTTGTTGATTTGATTTCTCTACCTGTATGAGAAGCTAGTTCGTGCTTATATATATACGTATATATATTTCTATACATATAGACGATTTGATTGGTGAAGAGATGACACGTGGTGAATGAGATTGTTGAAGATGAACACGTGGCTGTGGGGAGTGACACGTAGTCTTTGCATGCATGCAAGAAACTGTAGTCAGAGGAATTCTAGGGGTATTGTCGGTGCTAAGAGGTTATCTTCCACGGGTCCCCACACGTGTCATATTGGGCTTAACTCTAGCCAGAGTGTAGGGGCGAGCCAAGAATTTGTATTTGGGGGGTCAAACATAAAATTAGATAATTAATTATTTTTGTGTATATATTAATTATATCCATACTAGCAGTAATGTACATACAATTTAATAATCAAAATCTAAGTGTATTATTTCTGAATTACCAACTTCTAAACTTGTCCATGAACCTAGATTTTTCAAATTAAATTATCACCCATTATATATAATGACTAAATTTTTTAAAAATACTAATAATTTAAAGATTTTTAAATAAAAGACAAACAATCATTCAAATTTCAATATATAAAAAAAAATAGCTATAACTACAACCAAATACATGTTATATTATTTTATATATAAATAAAATGATAAAATTAATATATTTTAATCATATACATTTATGATGTTATGATACATTGGTTATTTTAATATTTTAAGAACAAATAAAAATATGAGAAAGTGAGAGTAGCCTACACAGCTACACACTTGCTTTTGCAGGAAGTATTTTAACCACACACATGGTTATGTAGTGGAGGAAAATTATTTAAGTGTTACCTCTGCAATATTTTTACAATAATTTCACAATAAATCCTAAGTAGTAAGTTGTTATTAATTCTAATTTTAATCCACAACTAAATAACCTTTTTGCACACACGTAACAGCCAATAATAACTTGCTACTTAAGATTTATTGTAAAAATATTGTGAATATAACATTTCTTTATTAAAATAACTTTACTATATATATATATATATACTAATTTTTTCAATTTTTTTTGGGGGGGGGGGGGGGGGGGGCCAAGGCCCCCTTGGGTCCCAATGTGGCTCCGCCACTGCCAGAGTGATCGATCTCCATCTGTATATGAATCGAGCTCAGCTATTCCTTCATGAATACTCTATGTTCAGAAGAAGTTGAATAAGACGAGGAGACCATTATTGAAGAAGTTGCTGTAAAATATATTTCAAAAACTTTTGCCATCAAAAGATTCAAAAACATTGATCACCGCCCTACTTGATATCTGCGCCTCTTTGCCAAACTTATGAGCAGGTTTTAGGACCTAGCAAGTGTGATCAATATGTGGCAATGTCTGTTCATGATTATTCTTTTGAAAAATATCCAGGTCATAATATGATTCTCAATATATATATATTTTTTTTTGAGCCAACTTAGATTTTTACCCTTTCCAAAGTCGTTTCAATGTTACTATTTCCGTCATTTGGCCCATAAAATTTACTATCTCCATATTTGAGATTTAGATCTTAATTTATGAGGTGTTGAATGCAAGTTCTATTGGGATTTCCATAATTATTGGTCTTTGGTTTTGTGTTCGAGAGTTGGGATTTCATATTTATTGGTCTTTGTATCTGTATTTGTGTTTGAGAGTTGAGATTGGGATTGGGATTAGGGTTGGGTGCAAATGCAACAATTATTATTATCTTAAAGCATTTTGTGATTTAATTTTTTTTATTTAATATATTTGTTTTTGTAAGGCTCGAGAAAAGTGCTAATTACTCTTTTATCTTAGAAGGACCAGAATAGCTTAGTAACATTATAATTGAGGTTCCTCATAATCACTTATAAACTCACGGTCTACTATATAAACATTTGATGTGAGATTTGGCTTACCCTCACAAACACATATTCAAACTATCAATTACAAACTTATTATTTGAGGTATCATAATCTTCTTTACTTAAAATCCTATTATTTGCTTAAAATCCTAATGTTTTGGTTAGGGCTAACGTTATGCTACAATGCCTTCAAGCCAAATAACATCACTAGGTTTATTTTCATACCATTTATAACAACTCGAGTGCTTTCACTTGTCACCTCTATATATGCTTAGGGATTCATAACTAGTCAATCTATATATTGTATTCTTTATAGAGTCGTCATTTTTTATATAATTCTTTCTTGAAGTTATTTTTTAGGTTGCTTTATGTTCTCATCAAGAACAAACTAGTTGACAAACTTCTCACGAAAAACAAAAGACATCTTCATATCTATTGTTATAATCACATGAAGCCTCAAACAAAATGTTGCCTTTACAAGGAGTAAAATAAGTTATTAATAAACCATTACGTGGTTAATGCTTTTAGGACACGTTTAGTACACTGTAATGATTACATGGGAATAGGAATAAGTATTACAAGGAATACATTAAGTTGGAATGTAATAAGTATTACTATTCATTAGTTTGGTGACCATTTGGGAATAAAATCCTAAATATGCATCCACGATTTAGTAGAGTATAAAAAGAAAGTGTAATTAAATTATTTTTGAGTCAGATTTCCTAAAATACACTTATTTTAGGGTGTTCAAAATAAAGCTAATAATTAACAAGAAGGAAAATTTATTTTCTTTCCTTTTGAAAATGTGGCAACTAATGGCTTTTTAGGAAATTTTTAAAAAAAGTTATTACATAAGGTGAATAGAATAGATATTCAATACTTTTGATAAGGAATAGTTATTCCTTATTTTGAAGAATAGTCATTCATAAGAAATAACTATTCATTGTAATAAAAACATAATCAAACAACCGAATAGTTATGCCATAGGAATATCTATTACATTACAGTGTCTATTACAGTCTACCAAACGTGCTCTTACTTTACCTAGTCATAAACCCACGCAATGAATAAAAAAAAAATATAATTATTTTAAAAGAATATAATCTAAAATTTATATTTAAAAGTATATTATATTTTTATAAGTTTTAGAAAATGGAACATATAATCTATTTTTCATTTTGCATTCAACAACAACGTTATAATTATAAAATTATTTTATATAAATAGAAAAGATGTTATTAAAAGGATTTCTTTTGTAAAAAGAATATACCACAATCAGTTGACTTATTTGAACATATCCAATATTTTTTTTTTTAAAGTACACCTCCATTCCATGGAATACATGTAACATATTACATTAAGTTTAAAATATTATATAAATTTAGAATTGAAGCATTTTTTTTTCTTTCCAAATATAAGTATAATGCTGATTTTATTGAGACTTGAATTTTAAGGTAATCTTGTGAGTATTTATCATTTTTTAGGGCTATATTTCTAATTTTCTAATATCTTTTTTTTTTTTTTTTTTTTGTATTTTTTAGCCTAAAACTAAAGAGTTTGATAGGCCAAGAATGTATTGACCATTTTGGTAACTTATTCAATTATTTAGCCAAGTGAATTAATTAGATTCAATTACATGCAATAAGCGTGGTAGTACAAACAAATCACCAACTAAGGATCTGTTTGGATAAAACTTATTTTGCTGAAACTGAATGGACTGAAGTGGACCAAATTTGACCGAATGGACTAAAATGAATTGAAATGGACTGAATAGACCATAATGAATCAAAATAGACTTAATAGACCAAAGTGGACCGAAATAGTCCAAAGTGGTCCAAATGTACCCAAGTGGATCAAAATGAACCAAATTGGATCCAAGTGTACCGAAGTGGACTAAAGTAGACCGAATTTAATCGAAATGCTACATTAATATTGCTTAACAGAAGCGTAGAAATAATAAATACTATGCGTCAGTTTTTAGATATTATATTGATGTGCAATGGTTTAACAACTTAGACTACACCTAGATATCAACATTTGTGCCTCTAACATAGCTGAAATGGTTTGGTTGCCTATTGTTATTTAAATATCCTTTCCAATAAACCCTATGGCACATGCCTTTGCTCCCAATTCTCTCTTCAAAAAGAAAATAGATGAGTTTGGATTCATTAAATATATGTGGAAAAAATTTGAGATTTAATTACTAAATTTTAATAGAACTTGGAACAAGTTTGAAATCTATATATTTTTTAATAAATTCATATTTAGAATAAGTACTCTCAAGTCTCAAGTCACCTTATTGCCGTGGCCAAATTCTATTTGGCTTTTTTTTCTTCTTTTCAATTTTCACATATCCATAGACATGTTAATACTATTGCTCATAAACTTGCTAGACATGCTAGACACGTTAGTGATTTTTAGGTGTGGATGGAAGATGTTTCTCCACACATCAACTTTGTTCTCCTAGCTATTTTTGGTTAGGTTTTCTTTTTCCAATAAAACAGACTGATTTTCTTCTCAAAAAATAAAAATAAAAAATAAAAAAGTCTCAACCCAGTCTTTTCTTTTCCAATTTTCAAGTAAGTGCACTGAAATTGATCAAAATAACTGAAGTGGACCGAATACCCTGAAGTGAACCAAATGGGCCGAAGTGAACTAACATCCCTCTCCAAGCCAAGGCTGAAGCCATCTTATGCTTTGTCCAGCTCGCAAAGGCTCTCAATTTGGGAAATGTCTTGATCGAAAGAGAATAAAAACCGGGCATAGAGTCCATTCAGCGTAAGGTTGCAGAAACTCCATAGAGAAGCTATTGATCTCTTTGCTTTTTTTTCTCCTCCTGTTCCTTTGTTTGGGGATGTAGAGAAGTTAACAGAGCCCCTCACCTCATGTTCTAGTGGGCTGGTCCCTCAAGAATAGGTATTGGGGTTATTTTGATTTAGTATATGGGCCTCAAGCCTTTGAAGTGTATTCGGAGGATCTTAATCGGATACAACCTGTCTAATTTCTGTGTTTGATGTTTATAAAATCTTTACCATTTAAAAAAAAAAAAAAAAAAAAAAAAAACCCTAAAACCTCACACACGAGCCTTCCATCAACAATTTAAATTTTTAGACGAAAACACTATTTTGGTCCCTATAGTTTGGTGTAACAGTCAATTTGGTTCCTACATTTTAGTAACGGTCAATTTGATCATTGTTATTTTCAACTTACAATAAATTTAGTCCTTATTGTCAACTCATTAACGGAAAATGCCTACGTGAATAACGGATTACACAGTTGTCACACATGAAGCTGACATGACTAATTAAATGATAATAATAAATTTAAATAATATTAAAAATGCCAAGTAGACCAATAATAAAATAACAACAAATGAAAATAAACACATCATCACCTAGCCAGCAATATGAATTGTCTAATAAGCCACTAATACATTTCACCACTTATCTAGATGAATCTCACATTACCCATGTAACCAAACAATTTTAAATCTTCACCAATAGTCAGATCTAGCCCGATGTACACACTTCCACCTTCACATTCAACCCGAGAGTGCCATGGCCGCTTCAACTTCACTATCCCTTCCAAATCTTCAACTGTGCCATGACCGGTTTTGGCATTCTTGATCAGATCTTGAGGTTCATTTAAAGTTTTGTTCATCAAAGGGGTGTTGGGCTTGATGAGATTGATAGAACTTTTTTCTTTTTCTTATTTAATTTGTAAAATAACATTAAATACAAATGGTACCAACAAATTGAAGAAAAAAAAAAAACCCAAAATCAAATATCAAGTTCCACTAGTTTCTGGTTGATATATCCTAGAATCAAAGTAACAACAAATTAAAGAAAAAAACAATTACATAATTGAAGACTTTGTTGGTAATCGAATGAACTTCCGGTAAAATTGCAGACACTTAAAAATATACAACAGTGAGGAAAGAAAAGGAAAAAACTCTCACTTCTACTAAAATAGCCTAGCCAACACCTTTGGCAACAAAGTTGACCCACCTTCATACACTCCGGTGATGAATGTGAAGGTGGAGGTTCGCAGATTGACAACTGCTAGATCTTATTGGTGATGAAGATTTTGGAATGATTGGGTACATAGTAACAGATCTTTAAGGTTAAATGGTAAATTTGTTTGAGTTAGTGGATGAAAAAACTCATGTGGCTGACTAGGTGATGATGTGTTTCAGAATTTTTTTTTTGTTTGATGTGGAATTTTATTTATTTTTACTAAAATGCTTACATGGATTTTTTTAATATTTAATTATTTAATTTTATATTATTATTTTAACCATGTGTGCACCAATTATGCAAACTGTTTGCCACATCTGCATTTTTCGTTAGTGAGTTAATGGTAGGGACCAAATTGGTTGTAAGTTAAAATAACAAAAACCAAATTGACCGTTGCCAAAATGTAGAAACCAAATTGATTGTTACACCAAAATGTAATGACCAAAATGGTGTTTTCACCAAATTTTTATAATAACCTATATCACTATATGTGAGATTGTAGGATATTATTATAGATTGATCAAGTCACTCATAATTAATACCTCAACTAAAATAATGTGGTAGTATTTAATATTACTCCTAAGTGAGATAAATACTCCTAAAAAGGTGAGATAAATACTGACCTTCATGAAATATTATGCACATAAAATTGACATATAACTTTTTGGATCAATAAAATGAATTAAACGAAATTAAATTAATCAAAAATTTTTTTTTTTGGGTCAGAATAATGGTTAAAAACTGCAAAACTTTCCTACAAGTATTTTCATCAATGATTTTGGATTTTATAAAAATAAAATAAAAAAAAGAAGGGGGGTGAGGGAGGAATAAAAGACTTGACTTTCTCTAATTTCATAGACGCTCATTATAAAAGACCAGAATGAAGATTTGTCCAAAGCCACTAAACACCACCATCAAAATGATCATGAATTGAAAATAGGATGGGATGAGTTCTGTCAATTAACTATCAATTTCCTGTTTGTGGGAGTTGTAATCAATCAGGAATCATGTACTTTTACAATTGTTGCACAATAAAAAGATTGGTGCATCAAGTAGCATCGGTTGACAACTTGACATGTCCTATTACAATAGGTGTATAATAGATTGATACAAGTGATGGTCCTATTTGGAAGTGATATTCCAACTACAATTTGAATTTGTAAACTTAACAGATTATTGAAAATAGTTATTCATCATTTTTATAATAAAAAAATAGATGAATACCATCAATTGCAACATGGTTTATCACCTTAACAGAGTACTGAAAAATAGTAATTCAGAATACCATCATTTGTAACATGGTTCACAAGGAGCATAATTGAGAGAAGAATGAAGACTATCCATTACCCAAGCCACAATTGCCATCATTTCACACAGAATCTAAAATGATAATAAATTGAAAATTTTAGATGAGTTGTATTATTTACCTGTGAGGGTAAGAGTATGTTCTAGTGTCAATTGCCTACAAAACAAATACCCCCATGTTGTTATTTCTTAAAAATATGCATAGTTCTGAGATGTGCGTCCAAAAAAGGACTGCATACAACCACAACTATATTTTATCCAACAAAAGTACAACTAATTTTTTTTCTTACACTGAACTAGTTAATCAAAATGTAAAGAATTCCAAAATCTAACATTTCTGCTTCTCTACATGGCCTATTGCCATTCTAGATGGTTCAACTTACAACCTTCGTGAAACTGTTCAAGTTGATGATGCATGAACCAATTACAAAACATGAACATTATTTCGGACCCTAACATTCAGTCTTCTAAGCCACACAGAATGTACGACCATATGAAAGACATCAAAACGCTTAGGTGGAGAATGAACCTCAAAATGTCTCCTTACTTGTACCACTCTCCTTTGCATCCTTATGTACTGCCTTGTAGGAATGCTCATTAGTATTTTCTTCAAGTTGGGAACATCCTTCACAGGAACCTCAACAGAGAATGACTTCCAGTTCAAAACATCACTAAATGGTAGAACATAAAAATCTGAAATCAGCACAGGAACACACCCTGCGTAAATGGCCTCAACAATTCTTGGACTGGCAACTTCATAGCCACTTGGACAAATGCAATACTTGCTCTTTTTCATCATGTCAAGGTAGGATACCCCTTTTGGAAGGTACTTATGCACCTGTATATCTTCGTCTTTGTTTTCCCAATGCTCAAGGAGGACAGGTCTAATGGGGCCATGGAGCCCTCCAGCAAAGAAAGCCAAGATTGGACGGTGAGATGGGGATGGACCGCCGATAAATCCATCTATTGAACCGGTTTGGAGATTGATCTCTGGAAAGGACACATCCTTAGTGGGGTTGAATCCCTCGGATGTATTAGCATTGCAAAGAACGCGAATGGAGTTTTTGTGTAGGTAAGGAGTGGCACGGGAAGCTTCTGGCCCCTGAAATCAAACAATAGTTGGTCAAATATTATTATCAGAACAATGGTTAAACGATTAAATTCACTATTTTCTAACAATTAATCTTTGGAGCAAAACGTTCGGAGAAAGTGGTACTTTATCAGCAATAACTTTTAAACTTCTAGTATATGAGCCTCATACTTGGACAGAAAGCAAGATGGATTTTGTAAGAATGTTAGTTATGAACGTAAAGCAGCTGTCCTTACCCAATCATGGCAAGAAAGCATAAAATGATCGGCTCCTAGGCTTCGATTCCAATAGGGGTATTTTCCTGAAATGATATTGACATAATCTGTAACAGTGTGTTTAATGGGACCAAAATCATGTGAGTTTTGCACATAGACAAATCGGACCAGCATTGCCACACTGAAGGGAAGGAAGAACACATGTGCTTTCTCAGGATCCCTGGTTCTGAACTGGTTATTTATCTCAATCCCATGGATTAAATTCCCTTCCGTAGAATATATGCTCTTGCAAGGACCATTATGAAACAATGGGTGCTCCCCTTCTTCATAGACATAAATCTTGAATTGCTTTTCCATTTCCAAGTAACTCCTGTAGTGATTACAGAGAAGTGTTACTGCATTAGAAAACAGAACTAGAGTTTATATGCTCTAACTTAAAAGATCCCTTATGCAGCACTAAATGCTGAGTATGTTGTAGTAGGGCATGTTCTGTTTCATATCACATGATTGGAAGAAACCACCAAAAACTGGTAACATGGAAAGAAATTGAACATGTTGAAAACTTTAATTTAATTATAATACAAAGTTTGGATGGTACTTTTTACCCAGGAAGTTATTGTGTGTATGCCCAACTGCTGAAGCCTTATTTATAATGTTTCACTCTTCATGAGGTCTATACCTAGAACATGTTCTTTAATAAATTCAGTTACTTCTCAAGTAATTGAAGCCCAAGTTCATTTCTAGTGAATTGAATTGACCAATGACTTTTGCGTCAAATGGCACCTCCATCACTTATAACGGTAGGGTGGTTGGTGAGATTGCAAGTTCATGTGATCATGTCCCTATGGGTGTGTACATAAATTTACCAAGACAAATGACACAAAAAATTCAGACTTTTCAGTAATTTTAACAACACATATCAACTTCACCAAAAGAATGAATGAAAGCTTAATAAACCTCAATCGGGGTACCTATAAAAGACATTGGCATTTCTATACATAGGACCTAGTGGAACGAAGCCAGGATCTTGAGTTTGGTTTGCACGTTTAGCTTCTCTTATTGCAGCTCGAGCTCTACTAAGACCGGCTTCAAGTGTATCTAAATTGCTGTGATCTCGTCTAGCTTTCAAGAGTGGATCAGGAGATTTGACTGGGTCATAAGATTCATTCATGGGAGGAAAAATACCGAGTCTAGCCACAGAAAAATTGTAGATGCCTTCCTTAGTCCCATTCTGTCCAATTAATTAATGGTTAACATCACTAAAAAAAAAATTGCTTCAATCAAATTCATTTGGGTTGGGTAATTTCAATAGACTTCTTACTTAAAAGAAAGCTTGAATTTTTATCTTTAATAAATAAAATACTAAAAAAGTTAACATCAAAATTAAATGAAAAAAATTCCAAAATAATATACCGCTCCAATAAGAATTGAAAAATGTACAAATAACATAGATGAAAGGCACAATTGGTAGACATTTCAAAAAATGTTCTATTTTTTCTATGGATTTTGTTAATGTACGTCCTAAGGGCACATAATAAGAAATTTTTTTCTCAAAAATTAAAAAAGTATTGACAACTTTTTTTATTTTCACTTTTTCAATTTTCGAGAAAATAGACACACATTAACAAGAGCCTTCTTCTATTTATTGTTTTGCAATGCAAAACGAATATGTCACATCATGCAGGAATACTAAGTTTGATTTTTAGCTCCACATAAAAATGGGAATACCTTAGTTTTTCTAAAAAATGAAAAACAAAAATCAATGCAACGATATGAGAAGATGCATCTTCTCATATCGTTTCTAAAGGAACCATATGGTCCCTTTAGTTTCTCTATGCTTCTCTAATTCAATAGTGTCATAAAAGTAAAATCTTTAACTTCCATATTCATTTAAAGAAAAAACTTCCATATTCATTGAGGAAAAAAAAAACTATAATTCCTGTGCTAGCTTAAAATCTTTTATTACCTTTTAATTACACCATTCACCAAATGCTTATCAACTTTTCTTTTTCTTTTTCTTTTTTTGGAGAAGAAATGCTTATATCAACTTAAGCATAACTGCTACTTTTCTTTAAAATACAAATTTGAAACAGACTAATTGTCTTCTTTATTAAATAGAAAACCCAAATCATTTTCTCTTGAGGAAAATTCAATGGATAAAACAATATAGAGAACATTATTCGAGACAACAATCACACATGTCGGCCAAAGACAACACGTTTTGACTTCATATGGTTTTACGAAATTCTTAGTAAAACAATAAACTTTACTCTGGGAAACTTCAATGATCACATATAGAATTTTTTAATGAAAAATCAAAGTTTGCACTAACAAAAATCGTGACATATGTAACAAAAACAATATTACAATATAAATTAAAGAAATAAAATTGAAGGTGGAGGAAACAAATTTTAGAATTTCATATATGATAATCCATCTTCTAAGATTGCTCAATATTTTTGAGATTTTCTTAGATTTAAGATTGCTCAATATGGTCCTCAAAACAATTTTCTTAGTGATAACCATAGAAGACTTTAAACCAAAAAAAAAAAAAAAAAAAAAAAAAAAAAAAAAAAGAGGAAAAAGGATTTGCTTGTAAAATTGGAAACCAAACAAGAGTAACAACATACCAAAAAGAGCAATTAAAATAAAACAAATATCATATATTTTCTTTGAAATCATATCATTTGTATATTAATTTTCTTTTAAAAAGAAAGAAAGAAAGAGTTCTTACAAGTTGTACTTGTATAGCTTCTATAGTTTGTGGAGGAGTAGATGAGCGATTTAGCACAGAGTCATCTGAGATAGCTTCTTTCTTATTATTCACATGAATATTCTTCATAGAAGTGACAGCCCCAGTTGATGAAGAAGAAGAAGACGACAAGAAAACCCAATTGGACTCTAGAGGACCCAATACAGAAACAAACCCACATACCACAATCAGTGAAACCATGAACAACAAAAGCTTCACTGATGCTGATGATGATGATGATGACCACAAATTACATGCACAACCACCCCACTTTTTGTCACCAACACTCCCCATGATCTCTCTCTATTAAGCTCCCTAGATAGGAAAGCTTTTATTTACAATGAAAACAAGAACTCCACGGGTGAACTAGAACATGTTTTTCAGATTTGAGGTTGGGACTTGGAAGAAGAACATTTGGTAATAAATAGTTGCACCACCACGCCAAGCGTCCTGTTGTTTTTGGCCTCTATTACCGAGTTTCTTCATGCAATGTTTTCCTGTTTTTCCAACTCTACCCTTTCTTGTCACCGATTCCTTAATTAATGCAAAGCTTTCAACGCCAGCTGTAGAAGTAGAAGATTAATTTTTTTACAGTTTCATGATTCATCCAATGTAACTCGATCGCTTTTGTAAGTGGTACCTAGCCACCAACAATGAAAATCATCAATGCTCTATTAATTCTCTAGAGATTATATTTGTCTCAGTGCATGTTTTTCTTTATACCATTTAAGGCCTAGCACCTCATCAAAAAACAAAAAGAAAAAGAAGAAAAGCTTAGCACCATTAACTGTCCTCTAAAGTCTAATCTAATCTCTATGATTTTTATTTTTTTATTTTTAAATTATAGATAAATAGTGGGGAAAGGAAAAGTTAGTTTCGAACTACAGACATTATACATTAAAAAAGTATCACCTAATTTCTATGATATGATCGTAAATGAAAATTGAATGGGCCGATTTGTTTTTAGTTTTAATATCATATAATAGTTCATAATATCATATTTTTATATATATAGTTACAATTAATAGTAACTAAAATTTCATATATATATATATATATATATAAATTGAGATCTTTTTATTTAAGTTTAATATTATTAAATTCTTTTTTGAAAATTTTCAATTTAAAAAAAGAAATTATATGTTGCACACATTCATAAATAATTACATAAAAATGTAATAAATTATAATTGAATCTTTTTATATTTTCTAAATTTAAAATTCATGAATTTACACAAAGAAATTAACTTAGAATGTACTCAACATTTTAAAATATATTTAACATTAAATTAGAGTATAATTTAAAAATTAATCGGCATAAAATTGAAATACCATTAAAATGTAATTAGATTTTTTTTTTCTTTCTTTCTTTTGAAGTCACACTTTAGTGAATATATATATATATATATATATATGTATGTATATATTTATAAAGTAACATACGTAAGAGTCGTTTTCTTTGACAAAAGGGCTGCTATAATGCATTACTTTTTCAGAGCGGGCCACACAAAATATGCTCACGATATGTAACTTACTATAATATAATATAATATAAGATAATTGAGAAAATGTGAGATGTTTATGCTGTGCAGCCTCTAAGTTTAAATCTTCTATCCCATTTTTCCTGCTTCACTTTATACTCCACAGCATAAGTGACGATAGGCCCCATTGATAAGATTAATAAAGATTCCAAATTGAAGGACATGTTCGTCTCTTTACAAATTAATAAATGCTGCTACGGCTTACATGTGTGGTCTATGTGTTGGTACATATCTCGTGCATGTCACCTCTCATTCACAACACCAATTAAAGAGCTAGAGACTGAAGTCAAGGCCTTCCCATTCCCATTAATGAATAAGTAGGAGCGAATGTGTACTCTTAAAGTAATTGTTAATAAATAATTAAGAAAATAAAAAAATAATTAAAATTTTTTTTATGGGAAAATAAAAAAAAATAATTAATATTTTGACAATTTTTTTCATTTTTCATAAAAGTTGTGTCAAAAATTTCCTAAAATGAATTAAGGGCATTCGTTAGCATGACTCTAAATAATTTTATGAAAATTTGATACTATTTTTATTATTATGGAAAATATTAATGGATGTTCTAAGAACATTTGCTAATAAATCATTTTAGAAAAAATTTTATGAGAAAAAAAAATTAATATTTTGACCATATTTTCTATTTCCTATAAAGGTAGTATCAAAATTTTCTTAAAATATTTTGTTAAAAATTGACCTACAAACACCCGTTAATAAAACCCTTTTATTATTACTAATTATGCTTAATCAAGAACTATAATCATGTGTAAACCAAAAGAATATTTTTTATTAATTTAATAAAATAAAAATAAAATAGACGATAAAAATAAAGTAATCTTTTACTTTTGGTTATATAATGAATGCATGTCCTGTAAGACTAAGGTTTTTATAAAATAAAAAATAAAAATTCATATATAAGTTCAATAATGAAAGATGGTGGATAACTATGTAACTTAAAATATATATATATATATATAAATGTAACTAATATAAAAGGAAATGCCTACAAAAACTTTATGGCAGTTTGCATAATTTTAATTTCACCTTGGCTACAATAATCTTATAATCTGTATTATGAGTAAAAGTAAAAGGATTTAACAATCATAAATCTCAAACTATATATATATATATATATATATGAATCCATATTAGCAAAATATGGCTAGAAAGCAAGAAGACCATCGTGTAAAAAATACATCTTATTATGAAATGAAAACCATTATAAAAAAAAAAGAAAAAAGAAAAAAAAAAGCAACAACCACAAAAGAAAAGAAAAAAAAAATCATGTGGATCAAGAAGATGAAGAAGAATTCTTTTTTCTTTTTTCTTTTTTTGGAGAAGAAGATGGAGAAACATTATTGTGATTGAGAAGAAGAAAAAAAATTAATCATGTCAAATTAATATCTAACTTATACAACTTGAGTAATGTCCTTAAATTTAAAATAATTAATATAAAAGAAGCTTGAATAAAGTTTTTTTTTTTTTTTTTTTTTTTTAAGAAGAAAGACATAACTGATAATATTAATGTAAACCGGTTATATCAACTTGAAGTAAAGAATGAAACTGTGAATGAACATCCTCCATATTCATACAATAAAATCTGTTATATTTTTTACAAATCTAACCAAATTATGAGCAACCTCATTATTTCTCTCCTAGTATTGTTCTTTAAACCTTAAGTGATTACTTCAGAAAATAAAGTGATTACTTCAAAAATATTTTCTAACTCAATAACTAATAGCCATACAAATTTTCTAAAGGTTAATAAAATTAAAGCAAAGTTAAACAGGGAGAGACGTAATAATTAGATGGTGGATCTAACTTGAGAAGTTCTCATGAGTCACATTGATATTTAATTCTACTTCACGTTGATGCTTTGACCTTTGAGTTGGAATTCCTCACCTCAATATGAAAGTATCATTCAAATCTGTTAGTTGAAAATATAATGCTTACAATCAAATTGGCGAGTCCCATCTATTATATACAATTATACTACTGTTATTTCCCTCTCTTCTTTTTTTTTTTTTTTTTTTTTCAAAATAAGTGTTCCTAATGTTGTTATCCTATATCTTTCTATTTTTTGAAAAGATATTTATCTTATATCTTCTTTTTTGTTTGGAAAGATAGTTATCTTATATCTTTTTTTTTTTTTTTGGTAAAGATAGTTGTAGGGTTACGATTCGTGGCGGACCGTAACAGTGTCGGGTTCGCACGTAAAACGGCCCTAACAATATCATTTGTAGAGCGTGGGTTTGAAAGGCTAGGCCTTGATCGATAGGCGGTGGGTTTTTCAGGGGGTTCATACAAGGTTAAATGATCGTCACCCCTAGAGTACTTCTCATGGAGGTGGGCTGGGAGGCTCTCGTTTCTTGGCCATTTTTCCCAGCCCCCTTTTAAGATTACTTGGTTTTCCTTTTATACCCGCCTGTCTCCATTTATCCTTCATCCACGTGTAGGGTCAATCTTTCTAAGGCTGATACTTGTCCCATCAGTCTATCCCCCAAAGTCGTTGGGGGTGGTTGTAGAAGCCAAAGAATGCGGCCCTGTCGGGTTCAGAACATTAAATGATAATAACAGCAGCTTTCCCCGGATATTTTAGATCTTTTTTCCGAGTTTCAGTTTTATACCATTTTTACCCTTCTTGATGAGGGGGAACTTTGGGTCTGCCGAGGACTGAACTACCCTCGGCGGTACCCAAAGGCTATTTTGTTGAACTTGGGCCATAATCCTCCTCGGCTTGGCCCATAAATCATTTACGCCCTACAATAGCCCCTCAAAACCCGGCTGTCCAACCTCTGGGCTGGACAGGGGGGTTTTGGTGACGCCAAATCTCTTCCTGTGGCCCAATCCATTCGGCCTATTAAACATGCTGGCGGTTCCTCATATGCCTAAGAGATTCACCGGTCTACGAGATATTTTTTAATTTCACGCTTGAGGCGATCTTATCGCTTGGGGTATCCAAAACGCGCTTTGAATAATCACTATTTACGAGACTACTTTAATTCGACGGTTTATTTTGATGGGGTGGAGAAGTGGAACCGGCGTGTTAGGAGTCAGGGCTGAGGCAGGGGCTAAGTGCTTTTGCTTCTCCCTCTTTTGCTCCTTGGTGCCCTCCCCCTCCCTCTTCTTATTGTCTTCCCAGCACCAGTTCCGCCCTGGTGATGTTTCTTTTCTATCTTTTGTTCCTCTCTTTGTCTCTTCATCTCTCTCTCCTCTTCTCCTCCTTCTTTACTCATGTCCTCCATTTTCTTTATTCATCCCCTTCATCTTCGTCATTGATTTCTTCCTTATTATTTCCTTCTTCTTCATCCATTTTCTTTTTTAAAGTGAGTCCCTTTCTTAGTATGAGCAGCAATGAGGCAGAGATTGGAGAAACTTTGAAGACGAGTTTAAAAGACGCTTGACAGTTTACTTTTCTGTACTACAGATGTAATGGTTGCTTAGGCAGTTTACATTTTGTATAGGCTCGTTTGAGCCCCTTTTTGTATGTTGTAATAATTTTTTATATTAATAAAAATTGTTGTCTGCCTTATTTCGCATGTTATGTCTCTATGTTTTCATAAATTTGCAAGCGCTGCTCGGCACAATAATATAGCATCTAAATCAATGACGACTAAGACCAAAATATTTGATAATAAAATGATGTCGCCATAGCTTTAATAGAAGTGCTTGGCACAATAAGGCTGACCCGTAAAAAATAGTACTTACCCGGAACTAGCCGAGGAGAGAACCGAAGGCTTGATGCCGTGTGAGAAATAACCGTCCGAGAACATATCCCCTGCCAAATGAATAACCCTCTTATACGACTAAATGCTGGGGCGTCCCACCACCTTCCTTACCCCCTTATTGGCCTTAACCTTCTATGGTGTTTAAGCCGTAGACGAAGTGACTTGACGTTTTTATCAAGTAGCCCATCTTACGAAATTCAAACCTTTACTTACCCAAGTATTTGGTTTCCCCGTAGGCTTGAGTCCGAGGACCATGCAAGACATAGGTTCTGTCCGACACTTGTAATTTTCATCTTTTGTACTTGGTTTCCCATAGGCTTGAGTCCGAGGACCATTCAAGACCTAGGTTCTGTCCCCGGGCCCTTTGTGCTGAATCGGGCCTGGGCCGTGAGTTGACTGGGCCCAAAATTAGGGGGTATTTCCGTATTCTCAGGCCACGCGATATTTTCTGGGCGTCCCAGTATTCGAGGTGCGCCTTCTCGAGACTCCTCTAACTTCAGGGTTGCAGACGACGTTGGAAATCGAGCCAGAGACATTTTGTCTGTAGCGTTCCTTGGGACGCTGCGTGAATTAAATGCTACTATCTTATCTTTTGACATAAATAGGAGAGAAAGTTACTTTTCCTACGCACAAATCCTTCAGCTTCCTCCTTTAGGAAATCATGTTTGAGGCGAGGGTTAGGGAAAAAGAACTTTCTCCATCGCGGAGGCGCCGTGTCCTCCCGAGACTCGAAGGAGTGATGCACGGGCCAAGAAAGCATAAACTTAAGAGAAATTTACACTTCTACGGAGGGGGGAGGGTGTCTCCCCCCCTTTCAGTCAAAATCTGAAGCAGGTTCTGGTCATGCCAAATTTTTGGTATGTCCGAAGAAGGAATTTCCACCATCAGCACTGTCTACCTTGTAGCCGGCAAATTCTTGTGGGGGCTTCCCAACTTCCGGCTCCCTGCGCCTTTTCTGTAGATGGTGTTAGCCTGAGGTCAGGTTCTTTGGCTACCTGAGTTATGGGCATGCAGAAGTGTCGAGGAATAGTTTCCTTAGACAACAACTTGGCGCAGTAGCCAACCACTCCTCTGAGCTGTCCCCACGGCTTTCTCTCCACTCGCTTGTATTTTCCTTTACTTATGTAGTCAGCTTTAGTGTAAGCTTGTTTCAGCTTTTCATTGTACACTGTACTGTTCCTTTTTCTTAATAGAACATGAGTCCATTTCTCTATACATATCTTTCTTCTCCGTAACAACTACTTTATGCATGAATATGAAATGCAAGCTTGCTCTTAAGGATTTTCCGAGCAGAAAAAATGCTTTAATACAGGTTCCTACTAATTCAAACTCACAAATATTATCAAGTATAACAATGATAACTTTCAATAAATTGAATTCTTGGAACTAACCGGGATAAGCGCTGAGTACTACGCGATGCATGCTAGACCAATGTCCGAGAACGATAATCTCTAAATGATTCGTCTGAAAGGGTAGCTAAGTAGCGAGGGACTTTGATTGTGTTTTTGGGCAATGAATTGCGTCGTACCGGATCAACCCTTTTGACACTAGGGACTCGAGGGCAGATTGTGGAATCTATGCATTCAAGGTATTAACCCATTTGTGAACTAGGAGTCCTCCTTGGATGGATTTTGAGGTTTACGTGCCATAGTTGGTTCCACATCCAGGTAGTTGGTTTTCCCATAGGCTTGAGTCCGAGGACTATGCAATGCCTTGGTGCTGTCCAAAACCTAGTTTTCCACATCCAAGTAGTTGGTTTTCCCATAGGCTTGAGTCCGAGGACCATGCAATGCCTTGGTCCTGTCCAAAACCTAGTTTTCCACATCCAGGTAGTTGGTTTTCCCACAGGCTTGGGTCCGAGGACCATGCAATGCCTTGGTTCTGTCCAAAACCTAGTTTTCATTACATCCAGGTAGTTGGTTTCCCCAGAGGCTTGGGTCCGAGGACCATGCAATGCCTTGGTTCTGTCCAAAACCTAGTTTTCATTACATCCAGGTAGTTGGTTTCCCCAGAGGCTTGAGTCCGAGGACCATGCAATGCCTTGGTTCTGTCCAAAACCTAGTTTTCATTACATCCAGGTAGTTGGTTTCCCCAGAGGCTTGAGTCCGAGGACCATGTAATGCCTTGGTTCTGTCCAAAACCTAGTTTTCATTACATCCAGGTAGTTGGTTTCCCCAGAGGCTTGAGTCCGAGGACCATGCAATGCCTTGGTTCTGTCCAAAACCTAGTTTTCTCTTTGTATGGGGCCTTGGCTCGCCTTTAGCTCTAGGAGAGCTAGCTCTAGGAGAGCTAGCTCTTCAGCCAAGCCCCTTGAGTTTATCTATACGGTTAACGTTACCAAGCGCCTAGCTTGTTCTGTACGAGGAGCTTTAGCTTTTAGGGGAGTCAGCTCTTCAGCTAAGCCCCTCGTCAAGAAACGTAGTCCCTAGTGAGATTTTATACTTGAACTCTATAACCAACGGTTAGAAATAACAGAGGAAGTGTTTCAACCTACCGCCTGCGCCAACACGCAAGCCTTTCCCACAGACGGCGCCAATTGTAGGGTCACGATTCGTGGCGGACCGTAACAGTGTCGGGTTCGCAAGTAAAACGGCCCTAACAATATCATTTGTAGAGCGTGGGTTTGAAAGGCTAGGCCTTGATCGATAGGCGGTGGGTTTTTCAGGGGGTTCATACAAGGTTAAATGATCGTCACCCCTAGAGTACTTCTCATGGAGGTGGGCTGGGAGGCTCTCGTTTCTTGGCCATTTTTCCCAGCCCCCTTTTAAGATTACTTGGTTTTCCTTTTATACCCGCCTGTCTCCATTTATCCTTCATCCACGTGTAGGGTCAATCGTTCTAAGGCTGATACTTGTCCCATCAGTCTATCCCCCAAAGTCGTTGGGGGTGGTTGTAGAAGCCAAAGAATGCGGCCCTGTCGGGTTCAGAACATTAAATGATAATAACAGCAGCTTTCCCCGGATATTTTAGATCTTTTTTCCGAGTTTCAGTTTTATACCATTTTTACCCTTCTTGATGAGGGGGAACTTTGGGTCTGCCGAGGACTGAACTACCCTCGGCGGTACCCAAAGGCTATTTTGTTGAACTTGGGCCATAATCCTCCTCGGCTTGGCCCATAAATCATTTACGCCCTACAATAGTTATCTTATATCTTTTTTTTTTTTTTTTCTTTTTGGAAAAGATAGTTATCTTATATCTAGTTTTAAGGAATCCATTAAAAATAATGTTGATAAGAATGAAAGACCTCACATATGAAAGAAAAATCCAAAAAAAAAAAATAAATAATTGATAAGCACAAAACATATCTACGATCAATTTTTTTTTTTTTTTGGGGGATGAATTACTAACTGTTTTTTATTTTTTTTTTATCCATTTTATTTTTATTCTGCATTTATCTCAACCGTTTTTTAATTTTAATTTTTTCAATATATGGCTATTAGATGAGACTTACTTGTTTTCTTTAAAAAGAAAAAGAAAAAGAAAGATGAGACTTACTTGTGGTTCTATACGAGTACAACAGTTGAACTATTGTGGCTAAGGCCAACTTTAACTAATGTGGTTAAAATTAAATGAGGTTGTATTATATGTATATATGTATTTTTAAATTCCCATATGTAGTAGTAGTAACCATGCATCTTGATATAGAGAGAGAGAGTTAGGAATAGCGACAAAAGAGTGATCATCTTGTTATAAAAAAATTAAATTTCTACTTTGGCAAAGATAATCTTTGCCAACTTATTTTACCATTCAGCTTATTTTTGCTACTATTCATGGGTCCTCTTACACTTTTTGGTACTATTCATGAGTCTTACTATACTATTTCAACTCATTTTTACATTTATCTACAGTACTTTCAGCAAAAAGTTTTCAGTTTTAGCAAAATAAACGAATTTCAAACGGACACTTAGCGTGAGTTTGGATAGAGCTGAAACTCACTTTCAGCTGCGTTTGCATCAAAATCAGTGGGTCCCGTGTACTGTTTACTGGACTCACAAGTACTTTTTTCAACAAAATTTTCATTAAAACTGGGTTCCACAACACTATTTACACATTTAAAAATTATTTTGCTATAGTATTTTCAGTTTTCAGCAATAAGCGGTATCTAAACAAACTCTTAATTTAAGAATCGTATCATCATCCCAACCAAAAAGAACCTAAAAGACTTAAAAAAAAAAAAAAAACTATTTAATACTAAGAGCTTCCTTTTTTATTATTAAAAATTAAAATACAAACGCTTCAGAGACGTGTACAAACAAACGGGTTGGGATTAATACTAATGGACTGGACACATTGAAATGTGAAGACATGTCCATATTCTAATATGTTTAGAGCACTGATGCCGTGTCTTATATGTATTCGTACCCGACAAAAAAACCACGTGAGCTAGAAGCCGAACAATTTGATGTCACTCTCTTCAGGAAAGTAATATCAACTAGGAGAAAAGAAAAAGAGATATTGTTTTTCATGCTGAAAAGAAAAGAAATGAACTACAAAAGAAAACAACAGGCAACAACGAGAGCCATGCATGATAGCAAAAGTACATATTATTTTTCTGAAAACAAAAGGGGGATAGAGAGAGGGCACGTTTTTTCAGAGGTGCAAATTGATCAACGTATAAATTGGGCAAAGCTGTGTGTCTCGATCTCGAAATTAATTATCACATTCATCGTGTGGTACGCAGTCATGCTGCTATTTTTATTAAGCCGGTGCCGGTGCGTTAAAGGCTTAATAAAAATTCCGCAGAGATCGATATAGTCATACAAGATTAGTTTCTCAATCTCAAGTTCTCAATAACCACATTTTTTAATTCCAAAATTCCCAATTAGTGTCATTATTAGCTTTAATAAATAACATTGAAAACAACATTAATGATTTAACCCACCATGCTAAGAGAAAATAAGTTAAATAAGAGTGACGGGAATCTGGGTGTTAAGGCAATTAATTGAGGTGCATATTCTTGCATGCATGATGTAGGGGAAATTGTATGTCTCTGTAGCGTAGACGGTGATGTTCGGTACATAAAAGCCCGTCTGGTACATGCACTTAAACAATAATTTTCAGTTTTTAAATAACATTATACGTATTTTTATATATTTTTTCACTCATACATATTTCCAAAAAATACAAACAATGTTATTAGAATAACATTACCAAACGGCTCTTAAATCTTTTATGTTCTATTATTTTGTTAGAATGACAGAAAAAAGGAGAGTATAAAAACTAAAAAGTAGAACAATAGAAAATTAATACATTTTTTTTTTTCTTTTTGTGTATGTTTGAAAGAAATGATAGAAAAAATAAATTAAAGAAGAAGAAGAAGAAGAAGAAGAAGAAGAATAATGAAGAATTAAAGAATAAAACACTATTATGCTCCTTTTATATATATATATATACAATATAGAAATTCTACTTTAAAATAATTTGAGTGTATATGTGTGTAAATCTCCCTCCTAGAAACTTGAACCTCGGCCCTTACCCCTTACCCCACAAGAACTTTGTACTTGTGGAGTGATCATCACGTCAAGGAATCTCGGCCCTTACCTGCCCCCTGCCCCCACTCTACAAGAACTTTGTACTTGTAAAGTAATCATCACGTCAAGATTGCACAATGGTGCTCTATATGCTCTTATTATTTAAAAAGATGGAAAAGTATTGGTAATCGTAATTTTTTGCTTTTCTTCTTAATACTAGTGGCGGTTCTAGAAATGTTTTCTAGGGTGGCCATTATGAAACTTATATTACACAAAATCTAATTGTGGGGGATTGGACCTAAATCTACTCAGAGAACCTCAAATCGAAGAGAAAGTCATAAGAAACCCCAACCGCGGAATAGGCCCGACCCATGGGCCAACGAGGAATGAACAAGGCTCCCGCTGCAAAAGGACCATTTGGGCCCATTACTGGGGTAATTCGAGGGATTCATCCTCCCGAAGAATATAATTTTGCAAGGAGCACTCAGGTTTTTATTTGTGAATACCCTTTCGCCTACCTTCTCTGGGGAACACATAGAAAAGCACGAAGAACTCAATGTAACAATCACCTTCATATTAACGAGCTACACTTATCTAATGTCAGTCACATTAAATGTTGAATGACTAGCCTAAATAGTAGAAACACCCTCAAAAGTCTATCTTCATCATGATCAAGAAGTGGTAGGAAAAGGGGTTAATGAGACAAGTATCCCCCTAAATCCAACTAAGAGCTGAACAGTTGGAGAAAGGTGGAAGATAGCTATAAAAGGAGGAGAAGGGCAACATGAATAAGGATTTAAAAAAAACCAAGAAAAGTACAAGAGAGAAGAGTCTTTACATAACGTGCATTTTCAATCTTGAAACTTGTCAACACAAAGTTTCATTAAAAGTGAACTTTTGAATGATTGTTTCATTGTGTATATAAAAAGAGAGATTGCTAAAAAAAATTAGGTCAGAATTAAATAAATAATTTTAGTACAATGAAAGAATATACTACACACTTTTAAGTTAATGAAATAAAATACAGTATTTGTTTTGAGTCATCGTTTTCTTTATATATATATATATATATATACTTAGAACTTTGTTATATTTATCTTGACCTCTTGAAAAAATTTCTTACACTTACAAGAAATGCCATTTCACCTGGAGGTCATTCATTGGCAAACTGAGTTTGGTTAATCACTTAATTGTACGTTCATTTTTCATTTTCTATGTTACTGCTTTTGGTTCACTTCACTTGTATAAGTCCAACTCACAAGGACTGATGCTAGAGAACATGATATGATGATCCAAACAGATTTCCTTTCATTTTTCATTTTCTATGTTACTGCTTTTGGTTCACTTCATTTGTATAAACTCTATAATAATCCAAGCAATTTTAACGTATGGGTTGGGTAATTTCACTTGTATAAGTCCAACTTACAAGTTACAAGGACTGATGCTAGAGAACATGAAAAGATTGATGACCCAAACAGATATCCTTTCATTTTTCAATTTCTATGTTACTGCTTTTGGTTCACTTCACTTGTATAAAAGTCTATAATAATCCAAGCAATTTTAACGTGGGTTGGTTCACTTCACTTGTATAAGTCCAACTCACAAGGACTGATGCTAGAGAACATGAAAAGATTGATAACATGAATCCAAACAGATTTCCTTATTATTATCGTCCTTACGTTTGTCCATTTTAATTATTAAAAAAAAATGTCAAAGAAAGTCGAATTAATTGTTTAAAACTAAAAAAACAAACAGGTCACAAGAATCTCCACCATATGTACTCGATTATATACATTTTTTTTTTTTTTTTTTTTTTTTTTTTTTTTTTTTTTTTTTTTAATGAGAAACCATATATAGTTAAGTTAAGGATACTAAAAAAGAAATTTGCAAAATTAAAGAACATGACTGTTATTATGTCTTACAATTGATTTAACTAAAAATGAAATTGATAAAAAAAAATCTGGCCCGGTTTGTCTGGTTTCATTATACGTACTTATATTTATTTATGACTTTTTTATGTAATTTTTTTTTTGATAGGTAATGACTTTTTTATGTAATGCTAGACAATTTATCCGTTTAGCGATAATGTTAATGTGAAGGTACAATGAGGAGCCAAATTGAATAAACCCTTGAACAAGGGTAGAGTGTTTATCACTTTAATCTCAACATTAATCCAATCAGTTTTTTTTTCTTCTTTTTTATCCTTTCACAACAACCCTAACAGCATTCTGGCTCATTTATATTTTACATTAAAATTAATATTATAGGTTATCGGGCCAAGGACGAGAACTAGTCATGACAAGAAGGTGATGTTGTCCAAGGAGACAAACCTCCTCGAGAAACAGAGTGAAAGCTTGAAGCCTGACCACCCAACAAGTAATAGGAAGTTGACAACCATGCTTGGAAGGAGAATATATAAGCCTTGGAGAGAGGACAGTCAACAGAGAATTGAGAAATATATAAGAAGAAAGCTACTACTATCACATTAAATACTCTGCACCTAACCAACTGGCCGCATTAATGTAGAGGTGATAGCTGAACAATGACTTCTAGCCTTACAGCTACCCACCAAGATTTCAAGAAGGTTCTGATGGGACAAGTATCAAGAAAATTAGTTATTTGATCAACAAGTGGAAGGCTAGGATAAGAGGGGGAAAAGGAGTATAAAAGGGAAGGGATTCCATTACAGATAGGGGGATGAGAAAAAAGAAAAGAAACCACTTTGTAATCAAGAACTTGAATATTTGTATAAATCTGAGATATATATATATATATATATAAAAGAACATTTCATCCTTGGACTTGACCGAAGAGTGTTTTTCCTTTCAACTTGTTTGTCTTAGACATTCCAATACTAACTAAGCTATTGTGATTTACATTTGACTCGTTGAGCATTCAGTGTTAAGCCCACTCTCTAACAAATCTATTGTTTTGAGTTTATTGGGCCATTATCCATATTTTTTGGGCTGCGTATCAAACTGTGTCCTTACAATTATTATTATAATTATTATTATTATTATTATTGGGTAGAAAGTCTAGAAAGCGAAAAGATAAAGCTTAAAATTATCATATTTTTTTATTGCAAGCTTAAAATTATTAACAAACAGATAAATTTCCTAACAGTAAATAAATACCGGGCCAAGAATTTGGTTAATCACAAAAAGGAAAAAAAAAATCTTTGTGGAAGATAGCTTTAGGTCCTTAGTTTGGTTAAGTAAGAGTCGGATTTTATTAAGATGGCCCAAAAAAGCAAAGACTTAAGCAGAATTGGCCCATCGACATCAACAAAGGCCCAACAGAGGAGCGATGAGAAGGGTTGGTATTCCCTAGCCCATACAAAAAGAGGCCCAACTGTCTTTTTCAATTTTCTATTCCACATCACATTAAACAGAGTCCTAAATAAGGTTATGTTAGGATTATTGTGAAAGAATAAAAATAAATAAATAAATAAATTGATTGGATTAATGTTGAGATAATTAAAAATTGAGATAAAGTGATAAGCAATTTAAACATTTTAAACCCATCACATCATCTAGGTCTTAATTGACAATCTTATCTAATTATCTATTTCACATCAAATTAAACACAGTCCTAATCTAATCCAATAAATTTATCTCAATTTATATTTATCCCAATCTAGAGAAAATTAATCAAATGGACTGTTTTCTTTTTTCTTTTTTACGCTAAGAATAGAGAATTCTCAACTTATTAGGTATAATGTAAAAGTGTTGTATTTAAAATAGATGATTGGATAGTATGTTTTATAAGAATTACTAATAGAATACGTACAATTCTAATGAATAACAATTTTTTTTTGATATGGATGAATAACAAATTTTGAGCTATCCATAATTCTCTCATCGCTCACTCTTATCCAATTCAGTGCAACTCATCTATAAATAAATTATATTTGATCGGTTTATTGATTATTTTCACTTAACCTTTATGAGATTCATTTGTCACTCTTTGACAATGATGGCTTCTTTTACTAGATTTCTTTTTGTTGTTCACTGCTTTCTCATTGTTCATGCCTTCCCTTTCCATTGATATTTCATATGATGGAAGATCACTTAAGATTGACGAAGAACCGAAAATTATACTTTCCGGTTCAATTCATTATACTCGTAGCACTCCTAAAGTAAGTTGTAATCATACTGTAGCGTTGTTAAAATTCTTTTTATTATGTGCTATAAGTAAATTTTTTTTTAATTAATTTTTTTTTTGAGGGGGTTTTGTTATGTGTTATATTTAATAATTAAATAAGAAAGTTAATAAAATAAAATAATAACCATGAAAACATTAATATTTATGATTAATTTTTGAAGTAAAGTTGAATATCATTGAAGGATTTTAATTATAATTTTTTTTATTCCTTGTAAGAGATGGATAATTTAATTAAGTAGAATAAAATTGTGTTAAGTTGTTTTTATAAAATAAAATTTAAAAAAAAAAAAAAAACTGTGAGGTCCAACCCCGGTTTTAGGGGTTCACGGAATTGTCACATATGTCTGGTTCTTTGTGCTTAAAAAAATGGTTTTCATCCCGGTTTTCACCGTCTTACCTCCCGATCCAGTCCGATTCTGAGAACTATGTAAATAAGAGTGATGACGGGAATCTGGGTGTTCAGGCAATTAATCGAGGTGCATATTCTTGCATACATGGTGTAGAGGAAATTGTATGTCTCTGTAGCGTAGACGGTGATGTTAGGTACATAAATCTTTTATGTTTTATTATTTTGTTAGAACGACGGAAAAAAGGAGAGTATAAAAACTAAAAAGTAGAACAATATGAAATTAATACATATATATATATATATATATTTTTTTTTTCTTGTTTGTGTATGTTTGATAGAAATGATAGAAAAAAAATTTTAAGATTTTGTCAAAAAAAAGAAGAAGAAATTGAAGAATAAAACACTATTATGCTCCTTTTTTTTATATGAAAAAAATGGGACTTGCATGTGACAGTTATTGTCCCACGGCCCATGGTACAGTTGGGTAAGCCCATGGGTACCACCAGCTCGAGCTGCTCCTTTGTATATATATATACAAGATAGAAATTATACTCTAGAATAAATTAAATACCTATTTGGATACAGTTTTTAATTCCCACCGTCTGCATTTTGCATTCCATTTTTTTTTTTGAGAAGCGCGTTTCAACAAGCAAAGTGCTTTTCCAGTGGGTCCCGTGTACTGTTCATGAGACCCACAAACCTTCTTTTTCAACAAATTTTTCATTAAAAATGGGTCCCACAACACTATTCACATATTTAAAAATTATTTTGTTACAGTATTTTTAGTTTTCAGTTTTCAGCAAAATAAGCGATATCTAAATGGATCCTAAGTGAATATGTGTGTTTCCTTCTAAAAACTTGAACCCTAGTCCTTAACTCCCACCCCACAAGAACTTTGTACTTGTGGAGTGACCATCACATCAAGGAATCCTGGTCCTTACCCCCTCCCCCCACCCTATAAGAACTTTATACTTGTAAAATGATCATCACGTCAAAATTGCGCAATGGTACACTATATGCTCTTATAATTTAAAAAGATGGAAAAGTACTATTGGTAATTTTTTTGCTTTTCTTCTTAATGCTAGTGGCGATTTTATGAATTTTTTCTAAGACGGTCATTATGAAAGTTAAATTATACAAAATCTAATTGTGGGGGAGTGGACCAAAATCTGCTTGGAGAACCTCAAATCGAAGAGAAAGTCCCAAGAAACCCTGTTGTGAAATTTTAAAATACTCGCAAGTGTACGAACCGTACCGAAGTATAGTTGGACAAGAACGAGGTCGAACCCACAGGGACTTGAATGAACTAGGAAAATTAATTAAACCTTAACCAAATTAATCATAATCTAGTTTAATAGAAATTGGCTGTTTTGAAATTAAATAAACTAAACAAATAATTAAACTAAGCAAAAGATATAAAGTAATAAAAAGATATAAACAATCAAGAGAAAGGAATTAAGGTTTTGGAATCCACCTTCTAAGTCATATCAGCATATATTTATGATCATTAATTTTTCCCAACTCACTACATGATAATCTAGAAATCAATTTTGCTATCATGGAAAATATCATCATTTAAACCCTTATTTTAAAAATCAAAAGCATGTTCTTCTTCGCTTCTTAAGTATAAAACCAAATCATAAATTGTATCCATTGACAGACAAATCACAAGAGATATCTAATTTTGTAATCAAGAATTAATAAACCAAGCATTCAATTAATTAAGACAAATCCTAAATCATGAGAAAAACATGATTGAACTCATATCTAGAATCTCATCTTAGTCAATTGATATGAAGCAAGAACAATTTAAATCATTAAAGAATAACTATTGTGGGAAAAATCAAATCACATAAATATTACTAATAATCCTTAACAAGATTTCATCCTCAACCTTAATTATAAATTTAGCTACTCATAGTAATTGAAAAAAAACACAAAAATAAAATACTAAACATTAAACTAGACAAATAAAATAAAACTAACTGTCATGGAAGAAGTAGCCGCAACTCTCTATACATTCAGCCCTCAGCCCTAACACTAGCCTCCACCTCCCTGAATTTTGCCCTAAAGAGCCCTTAAATAGGTCAAGGAATCCTATTACAAGTTGAATTCTCGTTTGTAGAAAATCCCAGATTTTTAGGCTTCACTTAACTGACTATTTTGGCCCATTTAACGTCATAATTTGGACTTTTGGTAAACTACAAAGTTGTAGCCCTTTAAGTTAACTTTTCAGCCCAACTTGAATCATCTCAATTGGACATCTGAGCAGAAAGTTATGCCAAAAATACTAATTGATATGTAGTCTGGAATTCTAATCCGAATTGGACTTGGATTTGGAGCAAATTTCCTTTGATTCCTTACTCCAATTGGACTTAAATTTAATTGGATTGGTCTTTTCTTGAATTCATGCCTGGTTGGATGTAAGTTGGCTTGATTCAATTGGCCTAGCCCCACTTTGCATGTAAAGCCCTTGTTACCTACAACACACAGATAATATATAATCAGTCACAAAATAACATAAAAGTAAGGCTAAATATGTAGATACGTGAGTACTTTATTGTATATATTTCATGCACATCAAACCCCAACCGCGGAATGGGCCCGGCCCATGGGCCAACAAGGAATGAACAAGCCTCCCGCTAAGAAAGGACCATTTAGGCTTGTCACCGAGGTAATCCAAGGAATTCATCTTCTCAAGGAATAATAATTCTACCAAGGACCGGTTAGGTTTTTATTCGTGGACACCCCTTTCGCCTACCTTCTCCGAGGAACACATAGAAAAGCACGAAGAACTCAATGTAATAGTCACCTCCGCATTAATAAGCTACCCTTACTTAATGTCAGTAATATTAAATGCTAAATGACTGGTCTGAATAGTAAAAACACCCTCAAAAGTTCTTTATGATCAAGAAGTGGTAGGAGAATGGGTTAATAAGACAAGTATCCCCCTAAATCCAGCTAAGAGATGAACAACTAGAAGAGGATGGAAGATGACTATAAAAGGAGGAGGAGGACAACATGAACAAGGATTCAGAAAAAACCAAGGACAGAATAAGAGAGAAGAGTCTTTACTTAACGTGTATTTTCAATCTTGAAACTTGTCAACACAAAGTTTCATTAAAAGTGAACTTTTGAATGATTGTTTCATTGTGTATATAAAAAGAGAGGCTGCTAAAAAAAATAGGTCAGAATTCAATAAATAATTTTAGTGCAATGAAAGAATATACTACACACTTTTAAGTTAATGAAACAAAACCTTCTCAAAAAAAAAGTTAATGAAAGAAAATATAATATTTGTTTTGAGTCATCGTTTTCTTTTTTTATAATATATACTTAGAATTTTTTTTTTATATTTATCTTGACCTCTTGAAAAGTTTTCTAACACTTACAAGAAATGCCATTTCACCTGGAGGTCATTCATTGGCAAACTGAGTTTGGTTAATCACTTAACTGTACTTTCATTTTTCATTTTCTATGTTACTGCTTTTGGTTCACTTCACTTGTATAAGTCTATCTATAATAATCCAAGCAATTTTAACATATGGTTTGGTTCACTTCACTTGTATAAGGCCAACTCACAAGGACTGATGCTAGAGAACATGACAAGATTGATGACATGATGATCCAAACAGATTTCGTTTTTATTATCGTCCTTACGTTTGTCCATTTTAATTATTAAAAAAAATTTCAAAGAAAGTCGAATTAATTGTTTAAAACTAAAAAACAAACAGGTCACAAGAATCTCCACCATATATAGTCGATTATGTAGTCTAAGTTTTTTTTTTTCTTTTTCTTTTTTAAATGAGAAACCATATATAGTCAAGTCAAGGATACTAAAAAAATACTAAATTTTTTTCGCAGAATTAAAGAACAGACTGTAATTATGTCTTATAATTGATTTAACTAAAAATGAAATTGATAAAAAATAAATAAATAAATCTGGCCCAGTTTGTCTGGTTTCATTATACTTATATTTATTTATGACTTTTTTATGTAATGCTAGCTAGATAATTTACCCGTTTAGTGATAATGTTAATGTTTTTTTTTTTTTTTTTTTTGAGAAACCGAAAAGGGTGGCTCACGTGTGATATCACAGCCGACCACACCCCACAGATACATCGCCTGTGAGTACCACCAGCACATAATGGTGCCCGCGACTTGGACTCCACCCATGCACTTTGTTTTTTTTTAGAAACCAAAGTCCAAACCCCACACCTATGGGGTATGAGGACTCGAACCCGTGCCTGGCACAGCCATCAAGAAGGGGGCAACCACTAAGCCACACTAGCTGGTGGTGTGATAATGTTAATGTGAAGGTACAATGAGGAGACAAATTGAATAAACCCTTGAACAAGGGCAGTGTGTTTATCACTTTAATCTCAACATGAATCCAATCAGTTTTTTTTCTTCTTTATCCATTCACAACAACCCTAACAACATTCTGGCTCATTTATATTTTACATTAAAATTATTATTATTATTATTATGGGTAGAAAGTCTAGAAAGCGAAAAGATAAAGCTTAAAATTATTAACAAACCGATAAATTTCCTAAGAGTAAATTATAAATACCGGGCCAAGAATTTGGTTAATCACCAAAAAAAAAAAAAAAAAATCTTTTGTGGAAGGGTGCTTAGGTCCTTAGTTTGAATAACAATTTTTTTTTTTTTTTTTTTTTTGATACGGATGAATAACAAATTTTGAGCTATCCATAATTCTCTCATCACTCACTCTTATCCAATTCAGTGCAACTCATTTATAAATAAGTTATATTCGATCGGTTTATTGATTATTTTCACTTAACCTTTATGAGATTCATTTGTCACTCTTTGACAATGATGGCTTCTTTTACTAGATTTCTTTTGTTGTTCACTGCTTTCTCATTGTTCATGCCTTCCCTTTCCATTGATGTTTCATATGATGGAAGATCACTTAAGATTGACGGAGAACCAAAAATTATACTTTCTGGTTCAATTCATTATCCTCGTAGCACTCCTGAAGTAAGTTGTAATCATACTGTAGTGTTGTTAAAATTCTTTTTATTATGTGCTATAAGTAATTTTTTTTTTTTTTTTTTTTTTTTTTTTTTTTTTTTTGAGGGGGTTTTGTTATGTGTTATAAAATTCTTTTAATGTGTCTTTTAAGCTTGGCATGATTTGGTATATGATATATTTTGTCATATAATAAATGGATCCGTGTATATAACCATTTGAAAATCTTGGAATCACTAGTTTAAATTCTTATTTTGTAAATCTAAAATACATTATTTTGGAATTTTAAATAATCAAGTACAAGTTTAATATTTTGCTCTTAATTTTAGATGTGGCAACCATTGATCCAAAAAGCCAAAGAGGGTGGGATTGACGCAATTGAGACTTATGTTTTTTGGAATGCCCATGAGCCTCTACGTCGTCAGGTTAATTTTCTCTCTTTAATATAGTTTATATAATTTTATATGTACTTTTGAATTTAGTTTTATATGAACAAATTATGGTGATTGACATTAAATTTTTTTATTTTTTATTATATAGTATGACTTTTCAGGAAATCTTGACCTTGTGAGATTTATTAAGACCATCCAAAGTGAAGGACTTTATGCTGTTCTTAGGATTGGACCATATACATGTGCAGAATGGAATTATGGGTAATAATATTTTTATTTATTTATTATTTTTGTTATTATATATGTGTATTTTTATAACTTGTATATATATATATATATATATATATATTTTTTTTTCTATTTTCATTTGTGATTCGTGCCAGTGGATTACCTGTATGGTTGCACAACATCCCTGGGATTCAACTAAGGACAGCAAATCCTTTATACCTGGTAATTTGAAATTTTTTATATTTATTAGTTTTCTTATTTGGCTTAATTAAAAATATTTCTAATTGCTCTAAATTTAACTTTTTCAGAGTGAGATGAAAACTTTTACTACATTGATCGTGGATATGATGAAACGTGAGAATCTCTTTGCTTCACAAGGTGGACCTATAATTCTTTCTCAGGTTAGCAAATTATACTTAGATTTTATTGTTTTCGTTAAGGTTTAAAATATATATATATATATTTATCTATATTGAAATATTCATTTTATTATGACTAAGTAGAGTTATTATTACTATTATTATTTGCAAACTTATTATTGTTGTTATTATTATTATTTTTTTGCAAACTTGTTATTGTTGTTGTTGAATGCTTGATAGATTGAAAATGAGTATGGGAATATTATGGGTCCGTATGGAGAGGCTGGAAAGGAATACGTGAATTGGTGTGCCAAATTGGCTGAGTCTTTCAATATTGGTGTTCCTTGGATTATGTGCCAACAATCAAATGCTCCACAACCAATGGTATTTATTTTTTATTTTCCCATTTTATATGACTAAAATGTTGCAATGTATAGATTCTCAAAAAATAAAATAAAATGTTGCGATATAATTATATGTGTATATTTTAATTTAGCAAAAAAAATATATGTATATGTATATTATTATTATTATTTTCACTTTTTTGAGTTCACTTCACATTTTTATGCAGATTAATACTTGCAATGGGTGGTATTGTGATCAATTCACGCCAAATAGTCCCAACAGTCCTAAAATCTGGACGGAGAATTGGACTGGCTGGTATATCTTTTTACTATTTTCTTTGATTTAAAAAAAAAATTATATATTGGATTTTTAATTACATTGCATTTGAGAATTTAGGTACAAGGGTTGGGGCTTGAAAGATCCACACAGAACTGCCGAAGATCTTGCTTTCTCTGTTGCAAGATTTTTCCAATATCGTGGCACCATTATGAACTATTACATGGTACCCATATTTTTGTATTGGTACAAAATAGTCAATTTCATTTAAAATTTTTTCTAAGTTTTTTAAGTATTTAATATATTAATTAACAATTCAAAATACTAATGTGATTTCTCCATCTTTGTTAGTACCATGGTGGCACTAATTTTGGACGTACAGCAGGAGGTCCATACATTACAACATCATATGATTATGATGCACCCTTAGATGAATATGGTAAATTTATAATTAAAAAAAAAAAAATTGAACCCTTATTTTTATTTTTTTTATAGAATTTGTTTCTTTTTTCTTTTTTCAATTTTTATTTCTTTAACCTTATGATTTGTGTAGGTAATTTGAACCAACCTAAGTGGGGACATCTAAAGCAACTTCATTCAATTCTAAAATCTATGGAGGATGTTCTAACTCAGGGTTCTGTGAGAGATATAAATTATGAGACTCTGGTTTCGGTGAGTTTTTTTCTTTTTCTTTTTTCCTTTAAATACTTGAAAGAAGCAATTATATATCACTGATTCACTATATATATATATATATATATATATTCAATTGTAGGCTACAATTTTCAGTTACCAAGGCAAATCAAGTTGTTTCTTTGGAAATGCGAAGTCAGAAAATACAACAATTAACTTTCAAAACACCATGTATACAATACCAGCTTGGTCTGTTACCATCCTCCCTGATTGCAGCACTGAAGTGTACAACACTGCCAGGGTGAATGATTTTACAAAAATAATTGTGTTTTTTTTTTCTAATTCTTTACTTAATATATTTCTAACTACAAATTATTGTTTTATAGGTTAACACTCAAACATCAATAATGGTGAAAAAGGATAACCAAGCTGATGATGCTGAAGAACCTTTTGTATTGAAATGGAAATGGAGACCTGAGCATCATTTTGAGCACATAAAAAAGAAAGGTTTTGTTGATGGTAGTGTAATGACTATTGAACAACTCTTGGACCAAAAGACTGTCACAAATGATACCAGTGATTACTTGTGGTATTACTCCAGGTATTCTGTTTGCCTTTGGCCTTTTGCTTCTCATTTAAAAAATAATAATCAATTAATTAATTCATAGCAACATTCTTATTTTTATTTTTCATTTTTAGCTTTGATCTCAAAAAGAGTAACCCAATTTGGGGCAAAGAGACAACACTACAAGTGCATACTAGTGGACATGCAATTCATGCCTATGTCAATGGAAAACTTGTTGGTAAGTATTACTAGTATTTAAAATTCACCAAATCATATTGATAATCTTGCCCTTTTCTTTGATCTATAACTCACCCATTTGTCAACCAAAGACATTATTTATATTTCACCTAATTATATTGTTTTATAACATTTGAATTTCAGGATCTCAATATGCTGATAATGGAAAATATGATTTTGTTTTTGAGAAAAAAATCAAATTAAAGGAAGGGTTAAATCACATATCATTATGTAGTGCTACAGTTGGATTAGCAGTAAGTATGATTTTCATGGTTATTTTCCTTTTTTTTCTTTTTTCTTTTTTTCCTCTCTTTACAAATCTTTTACCATTTAACATCCTATTTTGTTAGAACTATGGAGCAAACTTTGATAAGGTACCAGTTGGAATTTCTTCTGGCCCGGTTCGTTTGATTGCCAAACAGAGACTTAATGATGCAAGAAAATTTGGGAAAAAGAAGTATATTCTTGAGGACATTAGCATGGAATTGGATCATAGTAAATGGACTTATAAAGTGGGGTTGCATGGTGAAGAAGAACTAAAACTTCAAGACCCATATTTCTCACAGCACCAAAAGTGGTCTCAAGGCCCTGTGCCAACAAATAGGATGTTTGTTTGGTACAAGGTACTTCACTTTTTATGTTAAAATTTAGTCCTACACTTCAAAATTATACTAATTAATTATCTAACTCTCTCTCTCTCTATCTCTCTCATTTGTGAATTAGACAACCTTCAAAGCTCCAATAGGAAGTGATCCAGTTGTGGTGGATTTGATGGGTTTGGGCAAGGGACATGCTTGGGTAAATGGTCATAGCATTGGTCGTTATTGGCCAAGTTACCTTGCTGGTGAAGACGGGTGTAGTTCAGAATGTGATTATCGTGGATCATACAGTAATTCAAAATGCTTGACTAATTGTGGCAAACCTTCTCAAAGATGGTAATCTATCTTCTAATCATCATTTTTTTTCTTTCAAATGCTTCTGTTTAGTTGTTATATTACTATATTGATTTTTCTTCCTTTCATTTTAGGTACCATGTGCCTCGATCCTTTTTGAGAGATGATGAGAACACATTGATTTTGTTTGAAGAGGCTGGAGGATATCCATTTGATGTTAAGTTTCAAACTGTTACAGTTGGGAAAGCTTGTGCTAATGCTTATGAAGGGAACACTTTGGAACTATCATGTCAAGGAGGAAGTGCTATATCTGAAATTAAATTTGCTAGCTTTGGTTTGCCAGAGGGTGCTTGTGGATCATTTAGAACTGGCAGTTGTGAGTCTTCCAATGCTTTGTCAATCATTCAAAAGGTAAAAATCTCTATCTTCTTCAATTTTTTTTTTCTTATTCCAATAAGTATTTTATCATCCTACTAAATTATAATTCTTTTTATGAATTTCAGGAGTGTCTTGGCAAAGAGAGGTGTTCTCTTGATGTCTCAGAAAAGAGTCTTGGACCAACTGGTTGTAAAGCCACAAATAGGCTAGCTGTTGAAGTAATATGTTAAGAGTTGCATCGTTAGGATTTTCTTGGATTAGGTGTGTAGTTTCGTTTTTTTTCTTTTTTGAGGATTTAGTAGGATATAAGTTTGTAGTTTGGTTTTTCCTCTTTTGAGGAAATAAATGGTTTTGGAATAGCAACTAGCAAGACCATATTTGAGGAAAACGACATTGTCATTTGTTTAGGTATCAATAAATTCAATTTCGCTCTCTTTTGCCAATTTAATTTTATGGCTGCGCAATATTTCAATTTTTTTTTTTGGAGGTAAAAGGTAGAAATTTTATTGATGATAAATATATATAGATGACATGTGACAACCCTAACCATTACAAAAACACAAGGCCATCAGGGGAAGCAGCAACTGGTCTGCAAACCAGACAATTATGCAGAAACAAAACACTAGGCCGTGGCCAGCGGAAGCTGGTTCTCATTTCTGCAATTCTGCAGAAAATACAAACAGCCAGAGCCACAAAATGGCCATATGACCATTACAATAATACAAGGCCATCTGCATACCAGACAATTATACAGAAGAAAACACAAGGCCGTGGCAACACACAAAGCAGAAGCTGGTTCTCATTCCAGCAATTCTGCAGAAAATACAAACAGCCAGAGCCATAAACTGCCTATGACCATTACAATACACAGTGCAGGAGCTAGTTCTCAGTCCAGCAATTATGCAGAAAATACAAACACAAACACAAAGGCCAGTGACATACATTACAAAAAATGGGGTGCAAAATTTGTTTAATGTTAATAGTTATATTTCTGCTGCTTTATGAATAAGGTATTGAAGAAGAGTTTTAGTCATGGCTAAGCAATAAATCAGATCCAAGACACAAGCATGAAAGAGGAGTAACATCCAAGTCACTTGGAATAGTAGATGTAACAAACAGATCAATAGAAGCCAAAGTTTGTTTCCTCCATTTCGGATAAGACAACAAAGGCACACAAGTTGGTAATAGACATCAAGCTTACAAACTCCAGCATTGGTTAACATGCTCAAATGGTTCGTGATTGTAAATTGAAAGCAAATACAAACACCACTAAGCAAAACAAGAGCACCAAAAATTTAAGGCGTAATGTGTCCATTTTAAATGAGTGAAAATTATCACTAAAGATCAGATATATTACGATTTAAAACAAACACAAAATATACAGCTGAAAATAAATACAGGAATCACATTGCAAAAGAGGGGGGGAAAAAAAGACATGCTACCTGTACAAAGTATGATCAGGTTGCCCTTCAATTCTGCACCATCCAACAAAATAGTTCAAAATCATGAATGCTAGAGCCTTTAACTTTTCTAGAAACAAATTTGAAATCTCAAACACTCCCTGTATTACAACTTATAAGAAAGTGGAGAACAGGCAGAGAAGAGCACACAGGACACAGCACGGCCAAGCATAAGCCAATTCAACCCTCAGGTATGTCTCTCCCTCTCCCCTCTAAACTATTCACTTCTCATTATGTAATTTTCTCTTTTGTGGTTGTGCATATGATATGTGTATGTTGGTAATTTTATCCAAAATATTTTCAAACCAGGCCACCATCATTTCCTCCTTTTCCGTCCATTTTGGGCAGATACGAAAATGTGCCGGGTAGAAATACATCACTCCAATCCCCCCCCACTTCCTCTTCACATCTGTAACCAAAAAGTGGAAATTGCTTCCTTTCCTTCCCTATCCTTTCCTTTCTTCCCTCTTTCCACCATTCCAAACAAAGTGTTAATGAGCTGCCAATTTTCCCGTGCTTAGTGGAAGTGCAGTGGTTCACAGCCATAGAGAATGGGTGCATGGGACAGTAGTAGTGGAGTGATTAGCAATAAACCAGATCCAAGACAGAAGCATGAAGTTATATACAAGACCATTGTCAGTAATTGAAGATCTATTTACTCAAATATTTCTGCTGAATTTCTTCTATGGAAAAAATTACACATATATATACAATTTTTTGACAATGGCTTGGTATTTCTCAACAATAAGAATGGAAGTTAAAAGGTTGTAAGATACAAGGTGAGGGGAATCACCAGTAATCTTTGCATGAGCACTGGCCATTAGAAAAGCAATGAAACCCTGAAGAATCTCTTAGAAATATTTCTCTCTTGGTAACAACAGAAACATGCTTCAAGAATGTGTGGCAGTCCCCACAAAGAAGGATGTTCTTCACAATCCGAATAGGTTTTCCTGGCCTGCTCATTAGAAGCCCATAAGTTGCTGCTAGTTTTGCACTGTGATTGAACAAGAAATCCTTCTTTTGATGCTCCTCTACATCATGAAGAACAAAGCTTGTGTCTGGCACATACCCAGCTTTTAGACATTCTAAGATCAGAATTTCTAATCCACTATAGATGTCTTTTGTTTGGGGATGGGATTTGTCTCTTGCATAGAAAAAATGTATCTTGTTCTGAAAAATGATCCAACTTCGACCTGGGTGTTTCCGGAAACCCATTTCTCTCATATTCTCCCTAACCATTTCGGAGCAATGCCATCTCCCAGATGCAGAATACAGATTTGATACAAGTATGTAGGTGGATGGATCTTTCGGCTCAAGAGCAAGAATGCGCTTTGCAACCCGTTTCCCAATAGTTGTATTCAAATGGATTCTACAACTATCAAGCAAGGCTCGCCAAATAGAGGCATCAGGCTCAAAAGGCATTGTATTGATCATCTCCTCTGCTTCTTCGAGTAGACCCCAGTAACCCAAAACTCCAACCAAGGATGCATAATGGTCTGAAGAGGGCTCAATGTCATAAACGCTTTTCAATGATGAAAAAAGGCTACAGCAATCATCAACTAAATTGGAGTTAGTGTGTCTGTAAGCTGAAATGATCAAAACAAAGGTAACTTTGTCTGGTTTCGTGCCCATCTTCTTCATTTTTGACCAGAGGGCCAAGGCCTCATCACCCTGTCTGTGGAAAAGATGCCCAGCAAGCAAACCATTCCAGGAAACTGTGTTGTGTGTAGGCATATTATTGAATATCTTAATTGCATCATCCATGTTCCAACACTTAGAATACATGGTAAGCAAGGCATTTCCAACCATTAAATCAGATAAAAAACCAGATTTGAGAGCATGGCAATGTATTTGCTTTCCCATGTTATGGTATCCTATATTTCCACAGAGACCAAGTACTGAAGTTGATGCAACTTCATCCACAACCATTGTTCCTTTGGATTGACTAATGTTGAATAGAGAAATTGCCTCATCTGGCTGCCCATTTCGAGCATAACCACATATCATTGATGTCCAAATCACAGAGGTATCCTGGTCAAATGACCACCGTCTGAATATCTTTTCAGCATCTACCATCTTTCCGCACTTTGTACACATATCAAGTAACGCTGCTTCAATACAAGCATTTGACTCAAAACCAATCTTGAAAATGAACCCATGAATCTGCTCACTAATTTTGCGATCCATGAGCAATCCACAAGCACTAAGAACACTTGTCAAAGTGAATTCTGTCAAGTCTACACCCTCCTCCACCATTTTTATAAATAATTCCAGTGCCTTTGACCCTTGGCCATTTCGACATAATCCTGTCAAAAGAGCATTATAAGAAAAAGAATTCCTTTCTGGCATCTTATCAAATACCTCCACAGCCAACTCCACCAAGCCAAAGTCCATATATGCGGTAATCACTTCCGTCCAAGTGATCATATCTCTTATGGGCATCCTCTCAAACAAAGCTGTCACGTCTTTTACACCCCCACCACAGTTAGTGTAGAACCCAATCAATGCATTGTTGACACTCAAATTAACCTCCAGCCCTATCTTGATTGCATGAGCATGCACTTCTCGGCCTTGCATTAAAGAAGAACTGCCGGTACAAGCGGTCAAAAGAGTAGAAACTGTAAAATGGTCTACTCTAAGCCCATCATTTCTCTGCATATCACGAAAGAATTCAAATGCCTTATCATACATAAACTCACGTACCATACACGATATAACAGTATTCCACGACGCAATGTCTCTGTGCAGCATTTCATCGAACAATTTGAGCACAAATAAGAAACACCCACATTTACCATACAACCCCATAAGCGCATTCGAAACAAAAACAGAATCTTCCAAAAACCCAAGTTTGATTATCATAGCATGAACTTGTAAACCCAGTTGTAAATCCAAAATCCGAATGCAGGCAGTCAAAATTGCAACAAAGGTATACTCGTTAGGCTCAATACCTGAATCCCTCATTCGAAAGAAAAGCTCCACCGCCTCGTGTTCTCGATTCGACTTCGAAAACCCAGATATCAACGCCGTATAAGACACGACATTGGGGCACGAAAGGCCGAGGAAAACATTGTAAGCTTCAGATAGAAGACCCAGCTTGAGATATGCGGAAATGAGAGCATTGCTGAGATAGGTGTGCTCTTGGAGCTTGGAAATGCATGCGTGGACAGCGTTCACGAGCTGGGCATCGCCGTAGCGAGCGGAGAGGCGAAGCAAATCAAATAAGGTATCAATGAGAGAGTTTTGTGCGTCGTTTGGTGAAGAAGAAGAAGAAGAGCCATGGGAAGACTCGGAGGGCAAAAGGGTTGGTGTTGAAGAAAGAGGTTGGGTTGGGGAAGTGGAGAAGTGGGGTTGGTGGTGGTGAGTTTTGCGAAGCTTGAAGTTGGAGAGTGAAGAGAATGGTGGTGGTGGTGGAGTTTTGGGAAAGAGGAAGAATGGGCTATGGGGCGGAGAAGAAGAGTGAAGATAAGAAGTGGCGGTTGTGGCGGTTGCGGTGGTGGTGGTGGTGACAGTGAGAGAGGGAGTGCACTGAATAACGGTGGCCATGAATTGTGAATATGCAAGGCGCCAACCATAATCTCCTTCCCTATCAAAAACATTTGGATGTTCTCATGTTATGTCATTGCCACTGCGACGCGCCTTCACAATCTCTCTTTTTTTTTTTTCTTTTCTTTTTTTGGCATTATTTTAAGTATAAAAGTAAATTCTGTTGTCATGAAGTTTTGGATCATGCCAAACAAATCTAAGACACTTCAAAACTAGCCAATTTAGTTCTGAAATTTAGTTTGGTCCATAAGAGAGAAGAGAAAAATAACTAATAAGGTTAACTATGTTTAGGGACTGAGTTGAGTTTAAGGACCAAATTGATCGATTTTGGACTTAATTGACATTAACTCAAAGCTCAAAAAAAAAGTTAATGGAATTTACCCATATTTAAAGAAGAAGAGCTCTGGTACCTCTAGTAAGAGACCTTATAAATGAAGATACCAACAATGGACCACTGCAGGATGTGGCTTTGTGGTAGGAGTTCTCGTATCGATTCATATGATACTTGGCAGAAATTAAACAGTTTAAATAGTGACATTTGAATAAATGTGTTGTGCTCATAATGATAGCTGCATTAAGACCTTGGTGGTAAACATGGTTCTATCCATTTTCATCACGTAATGAGAAGTTGATGAATAATGAATCCACGTCACCTTTTTCATTCAGCAAATAAAAAAAGACACCAACAATGGGATAGGAAGCTAGTACACTATTTTTGAACGAGGGGCTATAGAAGATATCTTAAGAATTCATCCTGGCAATGTAAGTTCGCAGAATAGGTTGATATGGAAAGAAGATAAGGGTATGTGCTTTCTCAGTAAAACAGGGTTGCAGTATACCTTCAAATTGGTAGAGTGGGGAACATCGACCAAACATTCTTCCTACCTGTGCTAACCTATGCCAGGAAGAAAAAAAATCAGCACGGATCCAATATTACTATCTGTTGCTAACATTCCTATGGGATTTACCCTTTCACAAGAAACGTATGAGCTCTAGTTAGAGGTAAACTACAAAATGTGTATTAGGTGATCGAGATTTCATAGTCTAGCACAAGAAATGGTTGAGAAGTTGTTTTTGCATGAGACATTTGACCTATTTGCTTTAGGTATGTCATGGTTGAGTTGTTTTCTTGTGGGAAACATGACACGAATTTAGCTGGTGGTTGTGCATATGTCTCCCTATTAGCCAAAATGTTTGAATCTTCCATTTTAGGGTCCTATTGCTGTATATATTTAATTTTTAAATAAGATTTCTATCTTCAGTTTAAAAAAAATAAAAATAAAAAAATAAAAAATAAAAAAATAAAAAATAAAAAGAAGAAGAGAAATAGGAATAGGGAGAATTATTATTATTATTGGGAATTATATTAGGCCTTATTAATATACTAAGGCATTAGGAAGGGCACATAAAGTGCAAGATCGAAATAGAAAATTTGCGTTGAATAGGTGATCCTCCGGAACACTACATGTCTTATCATAAGAGTATTCACATTTATTAATCAATAGTTCATTAAATCATTTAAATAAATAACACAACTATTAAGTAAGTCATGTGATTAAAAATATAAATGAATTAGCTTTCAAAATATCCTGTAAAGAGTTGAATAAATTTTAAATTTATCATCTTTTAGGTGCTCTTTCGCATTCAATAAGTCATAGTTTAACATCTTCATCACTTAAAACTAAAAGGTAATTTCACACCAAAATTTTGAACTGTTGTAATTAAAAACATAACTAAAGTCAAAATTGTAAACTGTATTTAGGAATTTACTCAATTTTTGTTAACAAGTGCTTGTGGATCCATCATTTGAAAATAGTTTGCTATTTTTAATAGGTTTTTAAAGAGAACATCCAGAAGTTGTAATTTTTCAAAAATAGTTTTTATTTTTAATTTAGTAAAATCAATTTTTACCTTAATTTTGGTATAGTTATTGAAAGCCCTCATTGACTTTTCTTCTCAATTATCACCAAAAATATTTTTAAAAATAAGTACTATTTGATAATGTTCTCCTTCTCCTTATCAAATTTGCCCAAAAAAAAAAAAAAAAAAACATAAAACAAAGTATAGATGCGCGTAGGAATTAGGAAAACAAGGAATGTACGTAAAACAAAAAGGTTGTCGTTGACGAGATACAACTCTAGAAGTTTAGAAGCGAATGAGATTTTCATTTCATAGCTTCGTTTCATAAATTCTGCGACTTCCACTTCCATGGACCAAACTCGCAAGCATCAGGTACACTACACACTCTCTCTCTCTCTCTCTCTCAGTTTCTTTATTTCTTTCGTTTTGTTAATCAACCAACCCATCAATCTTCTCGAGCTCCATGTCTTTTTTTAAATTTTTCCAAAATTCACTCTTTTTTCAATTAACTTGTTCTGAAATAAAGCGTTTTTGATCGTAATTCGTGATGATCAGCGCGCACTACTGCTGTTTCTTCTTTAATTTCCATTACCCACTTGGTTTTTATTACTGGGTATGTGTTTGTTTCCTTAGAAATTGTGGAATCACAGAAATTGATAAATCTTCATGTTTAATCATTTAGGATTAGAGAAATCGGATACAACTAACTGACATATTTGACTTCATCTTTGCATTCCCTGCAGACCAAAATAACATGGGAACACATTACACATAAATCATCATAATTCTGTTACTTTTGTGTGTGTGGTTTCTTATTTGGTTCCTCATTGATCACTGAGCAATTTGAATTATAGTTTTGAATTTTCATATATTTCACTGTTGGTGTTTATGGGGTTGATCAGGTATCATTGAGGGGAGCGAGTGTGAAGGAGATTACAAGGGATGCTCTTCTTGAGAAGGTATCTCAGGAAAGAGAGCTACGCAATTATGCCAGACGAGCTACCGCTGCTGCTCTCTTTATTCAGGTGCATTTCTATTTACCTTTTAATCATTATTATTATTATTAGTAATAATGAGTTTCATTAAGAAAGGGCAAGAAAGGGTGCAACCCCAATACATGGGATGTATAGTAGAGATTTTACCTTTTAATCATTAATTTGGTCCCTTGACTCTATTCCTGCTTTTGGTGGCATGGAACACATACTGTTATTGGATGAATGACTTATATGATAAAACAGGACCAAAAAAAAAGTCTTCATTGTTTATGAAGTTCAGCATTCCACAATGCAATTTCCCATTAAAAACCCAAGAGAGTAAGACTAAGGTTGTTATGCCAATACTCTTAGGTTTATAAGGCTTTGATTTTTTCTTCTACAAGAAAATTCAATAAAATAAAGGACAACTGTTAGTTTTTTGTATAATATTGCATTCACAACACCAACATCATAGATGAGGCTGTAGAAAAATTGGATCCATCACTGTAATAATTGGGATAACTCATTTGTGCAAATTTATAAAATCCCCCACTTCAATTTTTTTTATTGATGTAAGTTGTGATTCTTGTATATCCCATGAATTGCCCACTCTTAAAGATGAATTGTTCATTAAGGACTATGAAAAATGCAAATGGAACCATAAAAAATTTTGTGGGGAAACCAAACTGACCCCCCGATTTGCTCTTGAAGCCCCAATTTGTGTCAAATCTAGCTAATAGCTATAGTTGAAAAGTGAGAAAATGACCTGGTTTCTTTGCCTTCATAGAGAGTCTGGAGGCGCTACAAGGTTACAAAGGCGGTTGCTTTGCAGCTTCAAGAAGAATGGGAGATTTTTTTGAATCGTAATGCTGGTGTGATGACAGGAACATGGATTTCAAATGCTGTGCTGAGACCTTTTCTTTTTTTTACTGCATGTTTGTCAGTCCAGCGTCAGAAGATCCAAGTCAGAGATATAGATTGTATGCAAAAATGCTTTAGAATTCTGTTGGAAAGCTTGAACTCAACTGGTATGCCAATTCCCTAAATCTTATCTACTGAATTTATTGGTTATGGCTTCAGATGCTTAACTTTATTTTTAACTGTGTTCTCCTTACCAGTTGTTGAGTTGAAAATTCCAATAACTTCATTAAAAGCTGTTACATGTTGTGGGGTTCTTTCATCATTTGGTCATCACATGGGTCTTGGATATCAAGTCTGAAATGAGTTAAACAATGAAAAGGCTGTTGGATCCCTTTTTGTCTCAGCTACCAATGTGGAAACTTGTTTTTTGAAAATGAAAGCCTTTCATACTATGCACTCTTTGGAGTCTTACTGTAGAGAGCTGCAGATATTTAACCTTGACAGACCTCTACTCTTTGCCCTTTAGGCCCAGATTAAATTCGGTTGTCATGGATTAACCCAATTTTTTAACATTCTTTGTTTTTCCTCAAGTACCAAAGCAATAATTTCTTCTCCCATTGAATTTTCTATTAAACCCAAAGTTATGAATTTTACCCTAATTCTGATTTTCTGGGGATCATTTGAAGAAGTTATTTGTCTGGAGAAGTCACTTTCAGACCCCATTAGAGCTTGTAATAGACGATGCCCAATCGGGACAAATATAAATTAATTATTGGGTATTAAACTGGACCTATTTCTCTAATTTTAGTATGAAAAAATTGCATTTGTGTTAAACGTTTTTTTGGGTGGTTTTTGTGAAGTTTCCAAACTAAAGCTCTATGAATCCAAATATGTTGGAATATTCACATGTGAGTAGTGTGGTTGGTTAAGTAATAAAGTCCCACATTGGATACTAATGAGAAGAGTGAGTGGTTATTATAACATAGTTGAGCTCATACCTATTGGGCTTAAGCCTTTTGGGTTAAATTGGTGTCCCTATATGTTATATTAACTACTCAATGAGCCTCCTTGTGCTGTTTCTCTCCCCAACAAAATAAATGGTTTTTTTTTTAAGCCAGTTGCTTTATTAATATTGTTTTCTGCTATTATTCCTTGCTTCATTTATCTGTTTTATTAATAATTTTGGTGTCCCTGAATTCTTAAAAGGCACCTGCTTAATGCCCCACAGTCCTTTTTATTTTCTTTATTATTTTATTTTAATATGCCACTATTTGGTATATAGCTGAAAATTTTATATTTTTATGGTCCAGATATAAAGGAAAACTTTTGCTTCTTGGCCACCAATACCCTTGAAGAGAGAAGAGTATGGGCTTTTCAAACACAGAAGCTTATTTCTCTCTGCCTATTTATTCTTTCAGAGTTTAATAAATCCCACACAGGGGGTCAAGATATCATTGTTCTTACCTCCTTAGCAATGCGTCTGGTTGTTTTCCTTACTGATCTGAAAGGGTGGAAAAGCATTACTGCTGATAATCGTCAGGATGCAGATATAGCAGTGAAGGATTTAATTTGTTTTATGGGGAGTAGTAAAAGTGGTATTTACATATCTATTAGAAGATATATTAATACATTGGACGTTTCTTTTTCTTCACAAATAAACAGTATTGCCCAGACAGATGATAAAATTTTGATCACTGCAAGTGCAATAACTTTAGCTCTACGCCCTTTTCACATGACAAACTCAGATACAGATGGCCAAGTCATGTTGGATGTACATAATGCTGCTGAGCAGTACTGTGTGTTTCTAGTTACAATTCCTTGGCTTGTTCAACGTCTGCCAGCTGTTCTTGTACCTGCTCTAAAGCACAAGTCTATTTTGTCACCATGCTTCCTGACTATACTGGTAAGGCTCATTAGATTTGGAAGAAAGAAAAATTCTGTGATATATATATCATGTACAGATGTACTTATGTTGATACTTATCCATATTGCATTATATTTAAGTAATTGCTGCAAACTGATCTGTAGCTGAGACCGTGATTATAGAGGTATTATTTTTATGGAACTTTTGATTTTATAAATAAGCTATGTGATAAATTTATTTTCTACAACAAGAAGGAAGATATGATATGCACTACCATTTGCTAGTCAAATTTTAAAACTGCCGCGAAAGAGATTCCTTAAAAACTAGTCACCCTACTTATTTGCCTTAAATTTTGTAAATATTATACAAACTGACATTTTGAAATGAGACTATTTCTATACTGTGGCTTTTCTTGGCACTTTATGTGTCATATACGTGTGTGTGTGTGTGTGTGTGTGGAAATTATTTGCCTATTGATGTCCAAGTGCCTCAATGCCCTCGCTTGGGTCATTTAGTATTTTGGAAACGAGATTTGCATTTAAAAGCTTGTGTTATATATTGCTTTGCTTCAATCAATGTGTATTTTTTTTTTTTTTTTTTTTATGTTGATATTGCAATAATTTCTATTTTATAATTGGGGAGCATTATTCTTCAATTATCCTCAAGTCAATTAAATCTTAATTTTCTCGTTGATATAAGTTCTTACATTTTAGTATGATTCAAACATGTGGGGACTGATCAAACTATGGCAGGCGTTGGCAGATCTTGAAAGAGAAAATTTTAACTGAGATGTCGGTGATGGATCAGTCAGAAATTCATTCTTCTTCCAAGGTCATTCCACCGGTTGGTTGGGCTCTTTCAAACATTATATGCCTAGCAACAAGGAGTGAGAATGATTCTGTGGATCCTGGCAGGTTTATTCAAGGTTTAGACTATGCATCATACGTCCACGTTGTTATCACTCTTGCAGAAAACTTCCTGGGTTGGCTTGAGAATGTAGAATGGATGAGGAAGGAGAAGCAGGATGACCTAATTGATGTATCTGCAGAGCCCATTGATACAATTTTGCACGAAACTGAGAGGATGCATGGTTCCTTAAAGATGTCATATATGGATATGTTCAGGCCTATATGTCAGCAGTGGCATCTTAAAAGTCTTCTGGCAATCATAGACATGGATTCCCATACTCAGAGTGCTGAGACTGTGCCACCAAACAATATAGAATGCTTGAGGAAGTTTGAACTGCTTGATATTGCATATTTTTACTCATACATGCTTAGAATATTTACAGTCTTTAATCCCACATTTGGCTCGTTGCCCGTTCTTAACATGCTGTCTTTTACTCCTGGATTTCTTGTAAATCTGTGGGGAAATTTGGAAAGTATTCTTTTTCCTGTAAGCAATCGCATTACTGAAAATAATCATTATCTTTACGCTGGTAAGAGTTCAGCAAAAGAAAAAGGTGGAGTTTTTGTGAAAAAGCAAAAGGGTGCCAATAAGGATGGTGCTAATAAGTGGGTCAATGTACTAAATAAATTTACTGGTAAGTCACAAGCAGACGATGATTGTAGAGATTTAATTGATGGTCTTCCTAGTCCTAGCCCAGTTAATGAGGACTCTTGTGATGTATGGGACATAGAACCTTTGAGGTGTGGTCCACAAGGTATTTCAAAAGATATGACATGTCTGCTTCATCTCTTCTGTGCCACGTATTCTCACCTGCTGCTAATTCTCGATGACATTGAGTTCTATGAAAAACAGGTAAAAGCTTTTTAGAAATTTTTTATGGTCCTCTTGAATTTGTGGATGATACTTATTTTAGCATTTCATGACTTGAACCAGGTTCCATTCACACTGGAGCAGCAACAAAGAATTGCTTCAGTGCTCAATACACTAGTGTATAATGGCTTGTCTAATGCAATTGGTCGGCAGACTAGACCTCTTATGGAATCTGCAATCAGATGCTTGCACTTAATGTATGAAAGAGACTGCAGGCACCAGTTTTGCCCCCCAGTTTTGTGGCTTTCACCTGCTACAAAAAACCGGCCTCCAATTGCAGTAGCTGCCAGAACTCATGAAGTTTTTTCAGCTAATTTAAGAGCAGATGATGCTTTGACTAGTCGTAGCATGGGTTCTATTATCACTACTACTCCACATGTATTTCCTTTTGAAGAAAGGTAGGAACATAATTACTACAATGACTATTGCTGTTCTGCAAGCTTCACAACTAGAGTTCTATATGTTTGTGGCCACCCTTTTCAGCTCTCAATTTTTTGTGGTTCTCAATTTTTTTTTACTGATTAGTCATTCTTTCTATTTCTGTTCCAATCTACTTTTCTTCATTATTACAGTCTCTCTCTCAGAAAAGACCTGCCAAATCCCTTGAAATCAACTTTTATATTGCTGGAAATGGAGTCTCTAAATGCATGCACAGAAACGACAACAAGAAATCCACTATTTTCTTTTTTTTTTTTTGATAGGTTCCACTATTTTCTTATAGTGTAATGTGTCTCTGAAGACCAATTAAGTTTGACAGTCATACTCCTTCTTGTTGCATATGATTTTTACTTGTATGAGGTTGTGGATTGTAATATGTCATAGCTTTTTTTTTTGTGATAATATAATGTGTAATAGCTTTTGACAAACCAGTTTTCTCTTTGGATATCTCAAAATTTTAGAATATAAACATGAAATCCAGCTTTTGGACACTTTGTAAGTTGCTACCAAAGATTATGGTGAACCTTGCTAAAATGGATTCCCTGTTTGTGGAGCATATGTGCATGTGTTCTTATGTGTGAGTGTGTGTAGGTTTAATCATCTAGGAAGGAATCATTCTTTAATCTTATGTTTCGTGGTTGCAAGCACACATGTGGGGTTGCATGAACATGGGTGGGCTTTTGGGTTAGTGTGCCATGGCAAGCATGCAAACACATGAATATAGATATGGATGTGGGATCGAGGGTTGCATGAGTGTTGGTGGGTAGGTTTATGGGTGTTATGAGGAGGGCACACGTGCATGCATGTAGGATGTATGGGCATGTGTGTGTGTATTTGTGCATTTCCTATTTGCCAAGTCCTTACCCCCCCCCCCCCCCACCACACACCAGGTTTCCCTTCCCCCGGAGGAAGTGGATGCCAATTAGCTAGCTGTTTCATCACACCTTTTTGCTAACTATTAGCTTTTGAGGTTTGTGTTTTTCTTTCCTATTGATATTAAATATAAGAAACTAATCTATCCGTTACAATTATGTTCAAACTTAGAAGTATAACAAAAGATGCTACTTGACATGGTTTCCATCTTGGCAGAGTTGAGATGTTTAGAGAGTTCATCAAGATGGATAAAGCCTCCCGGAAAATGGCTGGTGAAGTTTCTGGACCTGGTTCACAATCGGTTGAGATAGTAGTTCGTCGGGATCGTATTGTTGAAGACGGATTTCAGCAATTAAATTCCCTGGGGTCAAGGTTGAAGTCATCCATCCATGTTTCATTTGTTAGTGAATGTGGCCTCCCGGAGGCTGGTCTGGACTATGGTGGATTGTCTAAGGAGTTTTTAACTGATATATCAAAAGCAGCCTTTTCCCCTGAGTAAGTTTGAAACTATGTATAAACTATTTTTGTCTTTCTTACATTGTTATCTGCTTTTCCAGAAGTTAGCTACCTTTTTCGTTGTCTTAGGTATGGTCTATTCTCCCAAACCTCAACTTCAGATAGACTTTTAATTCCTAATGCATCTGCAAGATATCTAGAGAATGGTATCCAGTTGATTGAGTTCCTTGGAAGAGTTGTTGGTAAAGCTCTTTATGAAGGAATTTTACTAGATTACTCTTTTTCACATGTTTTTGTACAAAAGCTGCTGGGCCGATATAGCTTTCTTGATGAACTATCAACACTTGATCCAGAGCTCTACAGAAGTCTCATTTATGTGAAGGTAAAATCCCTTCTATTATAATATTTTATGTAAAAATGTAAATACATGCACACAGATGTTCTTTTCTCTTCTCCTTCAAATCCTTGCAGAAGCATTGATAAATAATTTGTATGACTATGAGCATGAAACTCTATAGAATTAGTGCTTGGTGGCTAGGTTGAAATATACAACTGAGCCTTGTGCTTCAGTTGCATTCCTAACAAGGTACGAGGAAATGTATTCATAGAATAACAAAGCTGATGTGCTTTATGGTGCTAATTGTTAGGCAACCTAGAATTAACAAGATGTGTCAAGTAGGAAGATTTTGGGGTGGATGCGTGTACTAGCTGTGGTAGATGATATATGAAGTTCACAACTTTCATGACAACTGAGGAAGGGAGCATTTGTTTGTGGCTATATGACTATTGATAGCGCAAATCAGAGTGTGTATCAGCTGGCAAGAAGAGATTGATGATACAAAGATGACGTTTTAAATTATAAAGAACTTCACCATCTACTGGAATGTGGTCTTTCGCAATTCAAATTATTGAGACAAGAATTATTTTGTTCTCTCTATCTTTTTTTCCCCCCTGAAATAAGTTGAACAAGATTCTACATGTTTACTTGATGTGGCTAGCTCCTTCCCAAGCTATATGATAATTCTTTTAAATGTATCTTAGGACCAGATATTGTGAATCCCTTATTATATAAAATTTTTATTTATATATGGTAATGAGAGATGAGGAAATAGAGTGCAGGAATGGAGGATGAAGAATTTAATTATTAGAGAAGAGAGGTGAAGAGAAGATAAGAGAAGTCAAAAGAGAGGATAATTGAGAAAAAGAGAGAAAGAGAAGCGGTTGGGGGGGAGGCAACTATCTTCCAATATTCTTCTATGAGCCCCTCTATTTAACATATTAAGACTTGGATTTCCACTTTTAATAGTGCCATGTCATCCACTGTGGATCACACATCAAACTATTAGAATCCTTCCTGCATCATGACCAGTAAGGCATTATTGATTGCTTGGTTGAGCCCACTGAAGGTGGGCAGTCTCTCATTTCGTAATTATTTGGATGTTCTATATGAGTGGGGTTGGGCTTGGGGATTTACACATTATACTTCTGTTGTTGAGTTTCTTAATTCTCTTAGTTTTTCTATTTGATTATTTGTAATTCATTTTGATTCTTTGAGTTCATCATCATGAACATGAAGTAATGATCTTTTTCAATAAAATTCCAATCTTACTTTTTAAAATTAGATGTTTTCTGTCTTTTATGCCTGCAGCATTATGATGGTGATGTCAAGGAACTTGCCCTAGATTTCACAGTTACTGAAGAATCATTTGGCCAATGGCATGTTATAGAGCTTAAAGCTGGTGGCAAGGATGCCTCTGTGACAAATGAGAACAAGATGCAGTATGTTCATGCAATTGCAGATTATAAACTTAACCGACAGGTCTGTCATAGATACTGCATGATGTATGGAAACATATCTTCTTGACTATGAATTTACCTTGTTTTTAATAATTTGCAGATATTGCCCTTTTCAAATGCATTCTATAGAGGGTTGATTGATCTTATATCACCATCTTGGTTGAAGTTATTTAATGCAAGTGAATTCAATCAGGTATTTTGAATCTATATGTGCATTTAATACTTTTCTATCAGATGATCTTTAGCTGCTGGATATGGTTCTGTATGAATCAATATGAGATCACTTGCTTCATTTGTCATCCCATGTGCACTGCAATCCTAGGCTTAATGCAATAATTAAGTCCGACAGTTAGGTGGATAATCTATTCCGGTCTGAAGTCTCAGATCTTTCTTGTTACTTTCTGAGGTTTACATAGTGTGCTGTTTAGTTTTGTTTGAAAATATTATCAATGGAATTTTGAGAAAGATTTTAGCCTTTGAATGAGCAAGTATTTGATGGATTTTTTATAAACAGAGATACCCTTAAACCCTGGTTAATGAGAAAGAAAATTACTGAGTTTTCTTGTTGAATTGCTTTCTATAAATTGGCACTTCAGTTCATATGACTTGATAATATCATTGGATGACTTCATTGGCGTTTCCCAATTAATGATTCCTTATGTTTTCAAAATCTCTCCCCAAAACCTTTTTCTTCTTAAATGACTCTGGGTTTCGTTTAACAAACTTTTCAGAAGTTCATTTCATTGGTCAAATGCTGATCCTGCATAATTACCATATGCAGTTGCTTTCAGGTGGAAACCATGATATTGACGTTGATGATTTAAGAAATAACACACGATACTCTGGTGGTTACTCTCAGGGAAGCCGGACAATTAAAATCTTTTGGGAGGTATTTGACTTCAGAATGGAATTTGAATGAGCTGATTTTTCTTTTGTTTGTTTTCTTACGTTCACATTTTTCTTAGTCTTCCATGCTACCTATATTCCAGTTCATATTTGATGTTTCATGTACTTCCAACCCTGTATTAGCAACCTCCTCATGTCTGTGCACAAATAGTCATTTTTAAGGAAGGAGAAAGAATTAGGTATATAGTTTTTTTTTCCCTTTTTGCTCATTAGAGAAAGTAAGGGACCCAACCGGTATTAACAACTAGATTTTAACTTCTATGGTTGACTAGTAAACACTAATTTTCTCTCCATTGTTGGATATGCTTGACTTTGATTCTAATAGATATGCAGGTCAGCGAAAAAGTAAAGATACAGTGGGAATTTATATGGAAGGCTCCAAAATCAAACCTACCCCTTCAGCTATGAGGAAATGATGAATTTAATCATTATTCCAACACTCCCCCTTAATAAATGGGGCCCTACACATGAAACTCATGTTTTGGGCCCCATTTTTGAAGTTTTTTTTTTTTGGTCGGCCCAAGCTATCTGATCTATAAGCTTATGCACACCAACTAGCATATATATTGGTCCTCTTTGTTTGGATAATGTTTAATGAATTAAAACTTCTAAATTATGCTCGCCTGTATCGGAAAATTTATTCCTTTCTATAAAACTTGTAATAATGCATAATTAGTTCTTGTCTGCATGACCAGGCAGGAATTTTGCCATGCTATAATCCAATTATTGGATTTTAGATATCTTTCTTTTTTGAATTCCAGATTTGCTCATATCTCTAAATTTCTAGTTTACACAATGTCTCCATGCTGGTGTCGTTCTTTTATTTCACTTCATGCTTTGAATTCCCTTCACCCTGCATTTAAGTTGATTCTTTTTGTATTCTTGTCTTAAAGGTGGACCTTGGTTAGGGAATTCTATAATCTTTTTTATGTTTCCATTGAGTTTCTCCTGATTATCGTGTCACAGGTTATTCGAGAATTTGAACCAATGGAACGTTGTATGCTTCTTAAATTTGTGACCAGTTGTTCTCGAGCTCCCTTACTTGGGTTCAAACACTTACAGCCAACCTTTACTATCCATAAGGTATAATATTGATCATTCATTTTCTGCATATAATTTTACAAATTTATTTTTTCTAAATGATTCTGTCACCCTATTCCTCTTTGGTGTCTGCATTGAACATAATTAGGCATCTGTATGTACCCTTTTTAAATCTTCAGGTGCTCAAGATTGTTTTTGGCTTGCTTTTCACATTATTTTAACTGTGTTTTGGGTAGATGCATATTTAAGATTGATTACACTAGAAACCAAAAGGAGACTGAGATATTCTTTATTAAGGTCCAGAGTACCCAACCACCTTAAGTTTCTGTGAGAATAACTGTGTATGCTAATGGGGTGGCGGGGTCATGTGTGTAAGTTATAACTGCAACTATATTCATTGGAAACTATAAAAACCTAAGATTAATATTCATAGAAAATGTGCAATAAATAGGAGCACTTTACTTTCCATTGATTAGTAAGGGGTATGGCAGTTAGTACCATGTCTAAAATAATAAGTAGCCTCTTGTTCATCCCATGCATATCCTATTTCTCTCTCTCTCTCTCTCCACAGCGCATTCAATATCAGCTCCATTTTTCACTGGCAGCTCTATATTGAAACATATATTGAAGTAGGGGTGATTGGCACTAAACATCTTTAACCTGATTAAAGCTTTAACTTACAATTTTTTTTTTTTTTTTTTTTTTGGTTTTTGTGTTTTTTTCTCATAAGTTTTTATATAAATGGCATGAACAAGCATAACACTGTGGAGGTCAGATATGAGAAGTATTTTAGCCCTTTATAGTGTACCATGTGAGTGTCTCGTGAAAATTCTGAAGATACATTCAAGATGCATAATTGTTTGCTATGCCGACTTTGCCACTTAGGGCTTTGAAACACAGAATTAGTCACTTAGCTCTTAGGAATTTTGAATGTGAGAGTAGGACTTGTAATTTATATCAGACATACGGATTCTATTCCATACAGTGAGAATACTTCATGATTTGTATGTCATGATAGGACTTTGCTCATGCTGGACATTTTTTTCTTTGGAAAGAAAAGGAGAAGGGGGATGGGGGACCATTCATTGTGCTGTACAGCTGTTGCTGATCACAGGCACTTAAGTTATGGTTCTGGTCAGCACTGTAGCAGTTATTTAGGGGTATCGTTTTTGCTAGTAGAGCTAGGTTTTTTTTAGGATGTTTGACTTTCTATTTATTTTTATTTTAGCTAATGTGTATGGTTAGGATTAGATTTAGTTAAGGGCTGTGATTTAAAGTTACTAGGGTTTTAGGAATCAGTCCTCTTATACATAGAGTTTTATAACAGCTTTGTAAGACAAGAGGCAGTCCCTACTGTACTTCTTAGCTCCTGCAAAATAAGGGAAATGAGCAAATAATGGTAATTTCTAGAACTGTTGGATTCCTTTAGTTTGCCATAGTTTTGACCTTTGATCTCACTCCATCATGAAGTAATAAAGGGGTACTTCCCTTATAAGAGCTTCCGAACGACTGCAGCAGTACTGTGTTGTGGCTAGGTGATAGTTTCCCTTGTATAAAAGTTAGTTTTGGTGTATACACTGGTGTTCCACTTTTGCTAATAGGTGTTGTTACTTGTGCGTTGCAATCTATTCTTTTGATGAAATAAAATTTTCTCATTCATCTATAATAAAAAAAACGACAGCAGCGGAATGTAATCCAAAATTAGTTTATAGACTCAAACCTCAACCATTGTTAATGAGCTCTACCTCACACCATAGTAAGAGCAAGGTGGAAGATGAGGTTGTAGATTCAAGACCTACCAAATGAGTAACTTAACCCACCCAATCACACACCCCCCCCACCCCCAAAAAAAAAAAAAAACCAACTGTAGTCTGTCCAGAAGGAATTAAAAGGGTGTTGGGGAACTGGCAGCTCTTTCATGACAAATTTAACTACTCTAGATTTGAATAAAGGGGTACTTACCCAACAGCTGCCTACTTATTTTGGTTGTAAAGTCACCTATCCACTGTTTTGAAAGACTTCAGGTGGTTAATTAATGTTTTGTCTAGTATGGCATGCCTTTGTAGGCAGCTATTATGTTTTTGGTAATTTGTAGGTTTTACATTCTATTTAAATATTTGTAGGTTGTAATTCAAGGTACAAACATGATTGTCTTGTTTCTGTGACTCTTCTTACCCTTTGGTATTTTGTTTGATTGGGTTGACTTGCTTCATCCCCACAACCCTCCCCAAAAAAAAAAGTAAATGAAAAAAAGAGAAATGTGAAAAAATAAAAAAATAAAATAAAATCTAAGAATCATCATCATCAACAACAAAGCCTTAGGGGTCAGTCACATCATCACATGTATATTCCTAAAGAAGAAGACTAAGAAACAATAATCAAAAGAATGAGAAAGGAAAACTATCTCAATCTAATCGATCAAGAACTGCCCGGTATATGATGTTATATAGGTTTTTTTTTTAATAAATTATATGATCTTATATAGGTTGCATGTGATGTCCCTCTTTGGGCAACAATTGGAGGCCAGGATGTGGACCGGCTTCCATCAGCTTCGACCTGCTACAACACCCTCAAGGTACTATTGATAAGGCCAAAGTTGCCCGTTTTAATTTATTAGCATACATAGCAAAGCATTAATATAATTTTTTTTTAACTCCTTACTTTTATCTCATCCAACCACTAAATCATGTGCATGATTCTTTTTCCATTTGATCCTTGCAGCTTCCAACATACAAACGTCCAAGCACTTTAAGAGCAAAACTTCTTTATGCAATCAGTTCCAATGCAGGATTTGAACTTTCTTAGGGATCTGATTCAGGTCATTTTTATTTGCCTCTAGTTATATGGTGAAACTAAACTGGATTTGATTGCCATTGATTTTTAGGATTTTAAATGCCAAACAAAAAATTATCTTCAATTGGTTTATTTCGGATGCAAGTGTAATTTTTTCATCTTATCCATGCCTGATCTCTAACTTCAAACCTGAGGACCATTGGGGTTTACAATTTTATTTAAAAAATAAATAAAAATAACGCAATTTTGTGCATAAACAATATATATATATATATAGAGAGAGAGAGAGAGAGAGAGATGGGTTCAAGTTACACATTTTCTAAACCATTGGACGGTAAAAAAAAGACACTCATAAATGCTAATATTCTGATTAGTACCTCATTAATTATCCCTTATTTATTGCATTCCATACCTATCTCTTAACCTAAAAAAGTTGCTCTTGCATTCAGTAGAATCAGTACTGCAAGCCCCTTGAACATGTAGAACAGATTCACTGTCTCATCAGCAACACTGACGCACTGTTATCTGCCCTTCCGACAGTATGAAGAATCCCAATGATACCTTTGTAAGATCAGAACAAACCTAGGATCTTCAACCGGGGTCTGAGAATATTTTGAAGGCCAAGGAACCTTAAGGCCCACAATATGCAAGTCACATGGTAAGGGAGCAGCTAAAGGAGAGAAGGATCTTGGGAGTGGCTGCATTGATAAGTCCTGTGCCTTCTTCTAACGAATGCATGTAATGGATGGTTCAAATGAGCACCAACACGATGAGAAAGAAGAGAGGGGCTCAAGGGAAAAGGATTGGAAACCGAGCTTAGAGTGGTGGAAATGTTGGATTCCACAAGGATGTGGAAGACTACATTCATAGGACGATTATCCATCACTCCTTGCCCAATTGTCTCTTACCAATCGGCGGTCAAGCATAATCTCTAACCATCCCTCTTTATTTCAATAACTTAACTGGATTGTTTGGTCTTTTTTTCTTTTTCTTTTTTCTGCCGGCAACATGGTGGTGGAGTAAGAGACAGAGAGGCGTGCAGTGGAGGAATTTTTTTTTTTTTTTTTTTTGGTAAACGGTGGGAAAAAAAATTAGGGAGACACGTACACTTTTTTGTACTTTTTTAGGTTTAAAGATAGGTATGGAATGCAATAAATAAGGGATAATTAATGAGATATAAATCAAAATATTAGTATTAACGGGTGTCTTTTTTTACTATTGGATCTACTTAAATCCAATGGTTTAGAAAATGTGTAACTCTTTAGAGTTACACTAGGTGTAACTTGAACCCATCTCATATATATATATATATATATATAAAATTGTTTTAGGTTTTTTTGTTTTTCTGTTTTTCTTAAAGAATGCTAATATGTCACAGCTTGCATTCAATAGAATCAAGGATTTCCATGGCATGTTCTTTTCAACAACTTAGCCTGACTAAGTAGAGATAATATACTCAAAACCCAACATAGCAATTTATTTGTGTGAGGATTAACACATAAAACTGTTTACTAAAGGGCAACTACCAAGTGCGTTGCATCTGTAGCTAAGGTGTTTACTTACCTCACACCTCTAGGAGTAAAGAACTTAGAAACTAAAACTAGCATAAGACCTACATAACCTTCATAACGTCTACATATAATGTGTATACGATCACAAGAGTGCAATTGTTTGAGAGAGCATATTTTCATTGGCTTATTGGGCTTAAAAAATAAGCTGGGAAAAAGTACAGTTGTACCTAGAATGTTATGCATAAGCTAAATAAGTTAAATAAAACAGATTAATTTCATTCTACCACTCATTCAGACAAAAGTGTTGTCAGCATAGCTTTACTAGATGAGGGAGATTCCCTGCGAAAGTAGATCGCTAGCCAAGACCTTATTAGCGGCTTCAGAGGGATGGAATCCATCCCAAAACACATAATCTGTCGCATTGGAGCATGTCCCTGGTGACCTGGCATTGCAAAGCAGTGAGGTCTCCACTGTACCTGTTCCGCAGCAAGCTCTTCTTGATTCAAAAAACCCTGTGATCAGAGTAGACAAATCAGTACTAGTTTTTTCTTCATTGAGAAAGCGAAAGATTCCTAGTGAAAATTGAAGTTTTCTTTAATGCATAATAAGTTAATTGTGACCAAACAATGAAATTTAAGAAACTGATATATAGGAATGTTATATCACATGATATCTGCATGGTAGAACCTAATGGAAATTCGAGAATTTTCTGCCTATTCACTAGTCAATTTAGATGATTTATATGCCACTTCAACTTGCTACTCTTTTCAGAGTGTATTACTATTACCATTGTCAGCAGGCTTTGTAACCATATCTAACAGAGGCTGGTAGATATCAAACACCACGAGCTTGAGACCGGGAAGTTTTTTCTGCAAACTTTGAGATGTGCTGTTTATCTTTTTGTTGAATGAAATGGCATCTTTGTTCAATCTTTCAACACACTGATTGCTTCCTAAGCCAAAAAGCGTGATGGCTGCAGGCAAACACCCTGTTGGCGGTAGGCCTGTCACACCAATCCTCCTTGCCCCCAGTCCATAGAGGTTCTGTCATGATACTGCTCATGTTAGAAAAAAAGGAATTTGTTCTGGAGAAACCAAGGAGAAGAATTACTACTAGTTTCTCTTCTACATCAAATTTCTTTGAGGTTCCATGTATATTTCAACATTTATCATTATGGAATATTACTGTATCTTTTACTGTTAAAAGTGATTTTTTGTATAATATAGTTAAAGCCTAATTTTTTGTTAATGGAACATAAACTTTTCTGGGTCCTGACTTTTGAAGCATGAACCTCCAAGAATTTGGAGCCTCTGCATCAGCCTGTAATTTGGTTCGAGCCTCAAAAACTACTTATGGAAAATATTGCATGCCATCACCAGAGACGTGATATTATTGAAACTTCCACTGATTCTATTATTCTTGTACATTTGTTTGGTGTTTTGTTAGATTTTTAATTATCCATTAAGGACAAAACTTAGGCATAGTTGCTTAGGTAGTGTGCTAGGTTACCAAAGTAAATTCAATCATGTGAATTCAAGCATACTACATACACAATTGTATTGTAATGATATATCATGAGTACGATATGATATTTATAATGAATGAAGGGACCTGAATGAAGGTGGAGTAAGATCTGATGAGGATGTCTGAGAATTGATCAGGCGAGTATGCTCTATAAAGGAGGGGATTGATATAGTAGTTCTGAATGAAATCACTGCTTCCTGCACTCAGGAGGTGGATTGCACCAGAAAATATGGATTTGGCTTTGGCTGATCCAACCATGTTCACAACTTTGGTCTGGTATTCCTGGTAGTAATTCAACTGCTGGCTCAATGAAATGGCATGCTACAAAACCAAAAGCCACCAAAGAAAGTCATTTTAGTGCTTGTGTGTGTGTGGAGCAAGATACCCCAAAAAAGGTGTGCAGAGAGAGAGAGAGAGATTTGGTATCAGTGTTTACATATAGCTGGGCTGTACTGTCATAATAACCAGAAGAAGCTGAGGCAAAATTGGCTCCGGTCAAGAGGTTCTTGCCAGTGGCTTCCTGGCTAAGGTAAGCAGGTGGATATGAAGTGAAACCAAGGAACTCAGCTGTGCATCAAATAAATCAAGTAAATACATGAGGCTCATTAGAGAAGAAAAAGAAGAAGAGGAGGATTTGAACTGTTGATGTATCTTACCAGTAAAATCTGTGGCAAGCTTTCCATTGCAAAATCTTCCAGTGGGACTCTGATTAACAAAGTCTCTGCCATAAGGAGGAAAGTTTGCCTTGACCAGTGTATAAAGGTTGTTATTGTTTCCCACATCAACCACAGAGTCCCCAAATATGTTTAGTGCAGGAACAAGAGGATCCCCATGAGCTACTGAGAAAACCACTACAACAAGAAATGAACCCAAGAGACAACTTGAGAACCTCATTTTTTTTTTCTTTCCCTTGTTACAAAAATGAGAATCACTAGAGTAAGAGAGACTGAGAGAGTAAGAAAAGAAGAAAAAAATTTAGAGCATGGAAGTGTAGAGGAGGCAGGTGGAGGGGAATTTAAGAAGGGTAAGTCATGTGAGTAAATGGTCAAAGTGACATAATTGTCTGAGACACGTTTGGCACCTATATAGAGTCAGAGCATTCACGGTGAGCTCAACAAATCTCCAATTTTTTCTTTAAATTTTAGTTAGCCAAACCCTCTTTCTTTCTCTCTTTTTTTTTTATCCAATAAACTTATCAGCCCCTCAGCAAAATATTTGCAAAGTTACAGAAATAATTTCTCTTCAAAATTTTTTATTCCTCAACCAGCAGCGCTCTTTTTCTATAGTACATTAAGATATTAAAAAAAAAAAAAAAAAAAAAAGGAGTTTGTTGGATTGTATTTAAAAAGTAGGTAGTTTAAAATAGAAAAATGACTTTCTAGCAAACTTTTGCTAAGAATTTACTGAGGGAAATGTTAATTCTCTAATGAGTTTTTCTTTTCTGTTGGGCCCTTTCTATCAAAAGTGTCATCATTTTGTTAATTTTGGCGAGAATGTAGGAGGTGATCAAGGACTTAGACACTAAAGAGAGTTTAAGAAAAAGGGACTTATTGCTTTCGGTCGCATCTCACGTTATGCACAGTACCCTCAATAATGAAGTGCCTTGCAGAAACTGTTCCCAAAACCTTATTTCCTTTCTCAAAAAAATACGAGGCATTATTGTTTATCTTTCTATGAACTGTACAAAGCAGCATTAACAATCTCAATATGTTCAAAGACGACCTTTTTGTGGATGTATTTACGTGTGGCCAACTGGCATGTTTGTTATGTGACATTGTCAAATTCTCTTTATGAAATTTACTAAATAGCAGGCAAGAATCATTTATGACAAACCAACCTCTTTATCAAACGTACCATATAGCAATGAACAACCTTAAATGAAGAACCGACTGAAAGTGTAGTAAATAGGCCTATCTTTAGGTACCCTTTCTAGCCCTATCCTACTTCAAGGCTCACAACTTACAAAGTCGGACCAACTTACCCATCTCTTTCTTTACTCAGCATCTTTTCCTAATTGGATTGAAAGGGGTTACTTGTCCCTTTCCATTCCACCTCACACTTAGTTGGGGCTTTGGGATCTTTCTTTCATTCTAGAAATGTTTAGCTAATGCAGACATGGGAACACTAGGCATTATGTCACCCTACTAAGGTAAGCTTTGATTAATTCGTGCGAGTGACACTTCTTTATTTTCAGTTTCATTAGTTGAGCTTTAAATTATGATATACTCCTTCAGTCCTTCTATCTCTTAACATAGAATTTGAGCCACCACCTGAAAAGGTGGTTTGATGATAAGAAGTTCTCATGAGCGTCGTCTTGTGAGTCCAAAGTTGTGGATCAAGTAGTGGTATGCCCCATCTAGTACTCAAGTGGTCTCATGCCCTACATAATAGGGTTTAAATAAAACGAAATAATAAACACATTTACAAATTCTTTTTCTTTTTCTTTTTTTCTAACCAAAAAAAGTATTAAGAGCCTATAACATCCATATCATAAGAAAATGTCGCCTTTTTTATTGATTTTTCTGCATTTTTAATTTGCAAAAAGCATGTGAATCTTTTTGGTTATGCTCTTTTCACGAGCACAATGAACAAAAAGATCCACAGGGTAATAGTAATGAACAATTTCTTTTGGTTTTACCAACAGCTCCATGTGCACTTTATTGCATTTCCAGTTTCCACTTCAACTTTTGAAATTTGACCTCGCCATACCCGGAATGTAACTTTCATCATGCATGGGCTCCCACTTCCCAACATATAGAAACATTTTTAACACCATTCTTAAGTTGCGTAACTTTCAATGATGAATCCCAACGTGCTTTTTTCTAGGGCTCTACAGTTCGTCAGAACCCAGCATTCTGAATGACATGGCTTCTTAGCAGATCCAAGTAACATAACATAAATGAGAACAGAACTGTATGAATACTCAGCAACATGATGTAAATAATAACAGTAAACTGTAACATATATAATTATTACAGGAATTATATACTAATATCCTTTTAACATTTCCCAATAACAAATATAATTTTGTAATTAACAATCATTCAACCTTGATTTAAGCAACAATGAAGAGGTATCTTTCTTTCTCCTCTCTTTGTGACACCCAACACTTTTTTTTTTGTTATTAGTATTACAGGAATTTTCTTCTCTTTCAAAGATCAATATGAATCAAACTTCCGAACTAAGTTGAACAGACAAAAGCTCACTAGTTCATTCGTTTCAATGTTAACTTTGTAAACATTTCTAAAGAAAAGCCCTTTGACTCACTTCTGACCAGTAAAACTTATGGATAACTAACCCCAACTGTCAAATTACTGAATTAGTTACCAAGTAATCCAAGGACATTCACCACTAACACATCCATCTCAGGTTTTCAATTGCATCAGAAGAGCAAAGCTCATCTTTTCCATAGTCCCATACATTAAAGATAGAAAAGCTAGTTAAACATCAAAGTGAATAGCTGGAGAACCCCAGCATTTTTCATTTGAAACACATACTACACTAATCAATAAATTACAAAAATGAAAATAAAAGGGGCAATGGTAAAACATTACACAGAAACATGCTCTCTCTTCTCCATCACTAGAACCAGGTTTGGAGGTCTTCTGTCCCTCCCTGGCAATCTTTAGAAGTCTGGCATCAATCCCACTCTGATTGAACAGTTGAGCTAAAATTGCAGGATGGTTTTAATCAATGCATCAAAAGCTGGAAGTTATTGTCATTGGTTACCACCACATAATCGTATCCAAGATTGTTGGCACGATCATGAAATTCATTCATCTCACTACTTGCAATCTGCACGCCAACCAATACATTTGCACCAGTTTCACCCTGTTTTTTTGGAGGAAAAAAGGATAGATATCAGGTTCGATCAATTAAAAAACAATCCTAGGTGTAATCCTCCATATTAGAATATTGAAAATGAACAGAAAGTTTTTGATACCAACCTGCCCACGGTAATGGAACAAACTTATATTCCAACGAGGACTAAAAGCATCCAAGAACTTCATCAGAGCACCAGGCCTCTCTGGGAAGGTAAATCGACAAAGAATCTCATTTTGAACAGTTGATCTGCCTCCCATCTGAAAGAGATCCATAATGAAGTGAACTTAGTGCCATAATCCACCACTACAAGCACATACTCATAGGAGAGAGTGACCCATTACAGACTCTTCGTAAGTAGAGATAATGAGTGTAATACCCAGTTCAAAGCATAGCATTTCGTTATATTATTAATAATTATTTGATGGTAGAACAAATTAAATTATAAAATAATTGTTGAGGACAATCTCACGTTTTGTTTTAAGCTCCTGCAAGTCTGATTGAATTCACACATGTTTTATTAGATTAGTGTAGTTGGTATATGTAACTACTTGGCTGATTTTTTATGGAGTTCCGATTGGTGTGAGATTTATCTTCATGGGCCAAATTGGAGTGTTATTTTAGAGGGGCAAATTAGACACTAGAGATTCTTAACTAAGTTTATTTTAGTATTTGTACTTAAACCCTTTTTTTTTTAATTTAAGGAAACGTTCAACAAAATTTTATTCAAGAGCCGGTAAATCAGCTAACAAAACAATAAAAATGTCAAGAGGAACAGACTCCATCTAGGCTAAAAGCGGAAAAGAAAACCTGGCTCTCCTAGCTAAGGTATGTTCTACATCATTGCCTTGCCTATAAGTATGAGAGAATGACCAAACTCCTTAGGAGTTTACAAAGGATAAAGCATCTTTTACTACAGTTGATTGTAATATATCACCATTCCAAAGAGAGTTGATGACAGTTTTAAAGCCTCCTCCGAAGATGGAATTGCCAAGGCCAACTTCTTGTACAAACATTACTGCTCGCCTAGCAGCTAGAAGTTCCACAGTTTCCACTGAAGAGGGGTTTGGTATTTTCTCCAATAAAGATGCCAAGACCTCACCCCTAGTAATTGTGTTTAAACCCTAGTTAGTCATTGCCATTATATATATTTGCTAGGTCTTATTAAGTCAACCACGTAGAAGGAAATCTTCTTATTTTTCCTGAGTGTGACAACTGTGTTTTGCAATTTCTTAAGTGCTAAGCTTCAAGAGGGCGAGACCACAGAGGTGTTCCTTTATTTGTTGAAGTTGATTCAATCTAACATGTGTTAATATTGATGGATTTGATACTTTACTAGGGTGGATGATTGATAGGAGCAAATCATAATAGGTTCACGTCCAAAATGTTAAATCAAATGATAAATTGAATTTGCTAGTTCTACTATTTTTTCCAATCATCACAACTTATGAGTTTCAACATGAATGTTTAGCATGTAGTAAGGGAAGGCCTGATTGAATATTACGGAAAAGTACAAATGGTTTATATTTATAATTATGTTAGGTTTGATACAAAATCATACAGAAGTTTTATATAGCTAATGCAAGGATTATCATGGTGGCTGGCTTATCTATTAAGAGGATTTTCAATTAGTGGATGAATATGTAACAAGGATATGCACTTAATAAGTTATCTAATTCTGTATTAGGTTCTAATGACATTGCTCTGGATAGTTGAGGCCAAACATGTTTTGGTGATTCGAGGTAAGTAGACTTCAGAACATGATTCCTCTCAAGATATTGTATTGTGTGTGTGTGTGTGTGTGTGTGTGTGTGTGTCAAAGAAGCTTTGCAAAATAGTAAACCTTTTTATGTAAAAGTTCTTATCTATAAGTATTGGAAATATGCAAAATAGTGATATATTGGAAATATGCTTTAATGTTTATACTGATCTGTTATCATACTATTGACATATATTTAAAGGTTTTAATATATTGCTCAATATTATATGTATTTTTGCTTGAGAGCATCATGTGGTGTGGTCTCTTATTGAGCTTCTAGCTCACCCCCCTTCTCCACCCCTTTCATATTAGAGCAATGGAATCTCTTTTGATGGATGATCATTGAAGCCATAGATCGAAGACTTCATTGGGAGCTAAGTTAGTTATTTGACTATGCTATTATGTTTTCTTAGGATAGGGAGCTTAGTATTCGTGATACTATTTGAGATTGTATTAGTAGACTTTATTGTTAAAGTTCAGTTTGATGGATTTTATTAGAGAGTTTGATGGTTTGATTTCTTATTTGTGGATATTCAGTTAAGGTCTGTTCCACTATTTGAATTTTAGTACTTTGACAAGTTGAGTATCTAAATCCTGTTTATGGGTTTGGGTCGTGACAATAAGGTTCTTGATTGTCTGTTAATTTATTTTTCTTTCTTTCTTTCTTTCTTTCTTTTTTCCAAAAAAAATGGTAAACACAACTCAGCATGACATTAGCCTTCACCCCTTACTTTTAGGAAGAGGAGATTCCACTTGGTCCAAACATCATTAGCCAAAACCTTAGTTAACATATTTCCACCATTTCAGACAAGTAGAAATTAGAACTTTTCAAACATAAACAGACTCCCAAGGTTTTACTCTCTCTCTCTCTCTCTCTCTCTCTCTCTCTCTCTCTTCAGGAATTTGAGAGAAAGGAGATCAAAATGTGGAGCTTTCTTCTTTTCTTTTTCTTTTTTTATAAGTAATCAAAGTTTTATTGCATAACATCATGTTCACTATGGTGAACACTCAGTGCTTGAAACAAATACAAGTAACTCAAAAAGAGATACAAACAAAAAGTAGAAAATCATAAATGGGAATACATTGAGTAACGAAGGAAAGAAAGACAGACTAAAAGGGAACTAGCCTGGAGAGTTGGTATCTTCATAATTAGAACCCATCTAATGCAACATTTTATGAGGCTCCAGTAAAAAAATCATTTCTTTTGGTCTATATAAGATGTCTTCATTACAGCATCAATATTTTTTGTAAGGTTAAATTTGTTCAATCATGTGTTGGCTTTATTCCGTAACAAATTTGCTTGTAATTTAGCAATTAGATACCCTGTATATAGGTAGGATTTATGTAAGGATAGTGTGTGTGAGAATGTGAAGAAAACTCAAGATGTATGCAGTCAAAGGAGTCTCGAGACTGGATCTCGCGACTGGTAAGTCGCCAAAGTGGCACACGTGTGAAGCATGCAAGGGAGTTGAAGGGTCACAACAACTGGAGCACTACAAGACAAATTCCAGTCTGGCCAGGCAGTTAGCTCGCGACTCAAACTCACGACTCATTCCAATCGCAAGGTTGAGTCGCTAAAATGCCCTGTTTGGATGAAAACTAACTTTTCGCATTCCTTACAATCTACTATAAATACCCTTATACCCACGAAATGTGAAGAGTTTCCAAAGAGAATTTTGAAAGAGAAACCCTAGAGAAAAACAAAATTGACTAATCCACAATCTTCATCACTTGATTCTCCAAATTTCTCTACTCTCACCCTCTTCATTGACATATCCTTGAGAGGTACATTTGTCAAATCTTTATCTCACCATACCCAAATCAATGAGGAGGTGTTTTGGTACTTGGGAAGCAATTTAGAGAGGACCAATTCATTTGGTTGATGCAATGGGCTTATTGCGGGATCCAACAAGCTAGAGAAAACAAGGTTCAGCGTAACCCTATTAAAGCAAGAAGCTTGGAGGGCTTAGGTGCACTGGGTATATTAGGCTTGGAGGGTCTTCTGTTATTCATGTATCCCAACTTCATTCTCTAGTGGATTATTGACCGCTTAGAGGGCAGTGGAGAGGTTTGTCGCCGAGTACTTCGATTTCATCTTCGATAACACGTCGCCGTGTTATCTTTGTGTTTGCATCTCTCTTTCCTTTCTCTTTACCTTATAACTGCTGCTGTGTTGGTTATTAATTATGGTTTAGAGTGTGTTACCAATTTGGATGTGGTTTATATTTCATATTCCGCACATATACTGTTTGATTATAAGCTTGTGTTGATAATTTTGTATTTGGGGGTCTAAACGTTCATTGGTGTTTTATATGCTATTTGAACTTTCATTTTTAACACCATAAGAACCCATGCATAATGTTTCTTTTTTTATAATACAATTGTGAGATATGAACCTTGGTTCTCCTTGTAAAGAAGACCAGTCAATATAACTAAGCTTCCAAGGCTTTTTTGGGAAGCCATGTCTAATGTATAAAATAAAATAGAGAAATCAAATCATAAGAAAAAAATAAAAATTCATCCAGAGAATATTTACCAAATATCGTAGGTGATCTTTAACCAAGTCACTTTTTGTAAGATTGAAAGTCTTAAGTCGAGAAGATTCCATCCGTGCTTGAAATTCTTCAAGTTCAGAAACCTTGTGAACGCCAACACTGCACACAATATCGAAAATAAAAATCAGATTTTTTTTTGCTTCCCATGTTATTTCTAATAACCAAATCATCTCTCACATATACCCTAAAAAAAACTTTGTAAATTGGTGATGACATTTAAACCATACAGAAGAAAATGTTCCCAAATTCCAAAAGATGGATACCAGTAAAAGTTTGTTTTCATTGAAATAAATGTCAACAGAAAGATTTAGCATTTGTTTGTAATTAATACAAATTGACAAGGGGTTTACCTGTACAGAACAATAGCTTCTTTGTCAGAGTTACACCTATATTTGAATTCAGTGATATTCAGTGGTCCTACCTGCCAATTCATATGTTCATTACATACATTGGAAAAGAAAGCTGTTCTGTAAGAAAAGTTCATCAAAGCATCATTGACATACCAGTTCACAAAATCTTTTGAAGCTTCCAGGCTCCTCTGGCATAACAGTTGTAAGCACAGCTTCTTGTTGCCTACCAACATTAGCCAGTTCAGTCACCACCCTCAGATTATCGAAATTCATGTTTGCTCCACTAGTTATTGCTACAACATTATCCCCCTCAAGACCATAATACTTGCAGTATGCTTCAGCTCCAGCAAGAGAAAGAGCACCTGCCGGTTCTAAAATGCTCCTTTTCTCCTCAAACATGTCCTGCAACATGAATATAATAATATTGCAACTATCATATACCATTTTAAAGATTTAAGCTCTCCATTGAAATGCAGTTGAATCAGACAGAATTTCAACTTTCAACACTGTTTACCACACTGCCTCATGCAGTAACAACCATCAATGCATAATCATTATTAAAACAGAGAAGCTTGCAAACAAACTTTAAAACAAGATAGTAATCTCACCTTTATTGAGGCACAGATAGCATCACGGCTTACAAGTACTACACCATCTACCAATTCCTTACATAAGCGGAAAGTTTCTTCACCAACCTCTTTAACAGCTACACCATCTGCAAAACCTCCAACCTTGTCCAATATCACTCTTTGACCATGATGTAAGGACAGTGCCATTGCATTTGCATCAGAAGGCTCCACCCCAATAATCTTTACCTGAATAAAATATACCAAAAAAAGCGTCCATTATGAATTAGTCATGTCATAAGAAACAAGTCAACCACACACAAAATCAATCCAAAAGGGAAGAACCAAGAAATTATATCTGTTAAGATTTTTTTTCGTATGGGTTAAGTTACACAGGCACCCATAGGTATTGAACCTAAGACATATTCGTCCCCCCCCCCCCCACCCCCCCCAAAAAAAAAAAAAAAAACGACCCATCCCATTATTGAGGGATGAGAAAGTGCCATTTGAGCTAGAGCTCATTGACAAATTTTGTGTTACATTATGAACAATAACTAAAAGAAGGTTAAGTACTTACAGGAGGTAAGAACTGAAGAAGGCATGCATATCATTGGAGAAAAGTTTGATATTGGTTAAAAAAGGATAGGGCTAGAATAGTTGCAATAGTCAGATTGCTTCCAACTCCCCCAACTTAGGCAAAGGGGTCATCACTTTTGATGATAAGACAAAACTATGAAAAGATTTATATAGTGGAAAATAATTAACCTTAATTAATTTCAATTTTCAATTGATGTGATCACATAGGTTCCCTCGACCATTAAATTCATGGAGTAAGATATAAAAAGCATGTAGGGCCAAATCACATTACTCTTTCAGATTACTATATGTCATGCATTAGTTTGGGCATATTTATCTAAAGAAAAATACAGATCAGGTTGGACTCAACATAAAGTACAAAGATGTCCAACAAGCTTTAGATGTATTCACATCAAGTACAGAAACTTGTAACAGCATAGCCTTTAAGGCTTTTTATACACAGCCCATTCTACTTCTGATTATAAGATGCATGCAGATGGTGTCTTGCCTTAAGCACTTTACAAGATCTAAATGATGCTTCCAGGCATAACACAGTAACATAAAGGGTAAAAACTCAGATATCAGTACATTAGAATATTAGATTCCCCGATTAAATTTTGAGAAGTAAATTCCCCAATTAAATTCAAACACACCTTGGAGAGATAATATTGTTTGTAATTTATTAGTCAATGCAACCATGTGTTTGAATTTAATTGGAGAACCTAATGCATTGCACTTAAGGAACTATGCCAAAAGTTCACCCTAAATATTAATTGCTTAGAAAATCATTAGGAAATCTTGAAAACATATCAAACAAATTTAAACCCAAAACTACGTGAATTAAAAATAAATAATCAAAATCAACATACCTCTGGAGCAACCCTCTTTACATAAGCAGCAATACCGGCTATAAGCCCGCCACCACCCACAGGCACAAATATTGCTTTCAACGGGCCTTTCATTTGACGCATAATTTCCATCCCAACAGTTCCCTGCCCCATGATGACATCTGGGTGATCAAAAGGAGGTATGAAGGTACGGCCTTCCTCAATGGCCCTTTTTTTGGCATATGCTTGTGCCTCATCATAGGCATCCCCCACAAGAACAACTGTGGCGCCCAGCTTCTTAACAGATTGCCACTGAAAAATGAAGAAATCCATAGTTCAATTAAGAACTCATATTTCTCAATACAACCATAAATTTGACATTGTACAAAATGTACCTTGATCTCTGGTGTAGTAACAGGCATAGCAATCACGGCATCGCAGCCAAGTTTCTTGGCAGCTAATGCAACACCTTGTGCATGATTTCCAGCAGATGAGCAAATGACCCCTCTATCCAACTGTTCTTTTTTAAGTTTTGCCATCATATTATAAGCTCCACGCAGCTTGAACGAGAAAACCTGCAAACCACAGCAACAAAACCATGAGTATTCAATTAACCTGAATTTACTATTCTTACACAAATAAACCACCAAAAAAAAAGAAAGATAAAAGTTTTAAAAAAATAACAAGTAGCAACTGCATTCAACCATATAGACAATAAAACTTCTGCAAGGGAAGAGGAAAGGAATGAATGTATCATATAAATCACTTAGAGAATAGAAGTCATACACAACAGTCCAGTAAATTCTAGTGAAAACCTACTTGAATTTAGGCTCGGTTTGTTTCAGCATAATAAATTATCTGGAAAATATTTTCCATATTTTTTTGCTGTTTGTTAACTAAAAAATGCTTTATGTAGTCAACAAAAACAAGCCTTATAAAGCTGAAAACGTTTTCCTCTTTTGTAATAGCAAAAAACGATTTTCCAAAACAAATCACTTCCCACCTGAAATTTTTGCATACATTCCAAATTTGGGATCTGTTTTCCCCATTTGAAGCTTTGGCCCAAAAAGTAGAAAATGTTTTCCTATGTAAAGTCTGTATTTGATATAATTTTTTTGGAATTACAAGAAATTCTAATGATTTCCCATGCAAAGCCAATCATTTTCATGGTCACAATCAAACATTAAACGAACCAATCTTCTAGAAAATATTTTCCACTGAAAAAAACAGTGTGCTAAAATAGAAATAGAATAAATGAAAACATATTTAAATTATTTATTGTTTGGATGAGCTTATTTTCATTGTATTCCTTGTATCTAGAAATATAATCAATATATTTCCACATCAAACTCAGTTCATCAAATATTATATATATATATATATATAAATAAAAATTTAGCAGAAGTTTTCAAAATGAAGGGAAACGAAAAATACTTACAGGCTGTAAATCTTCTCTCTTGAGCCAAACCTTGACGCCGAGACGCTCGGAGAGCTTGGTAGCGAACTGCAATGGCGATTCGATTGCCACGTCATAGACCTTAGATGAAAGTATGTTGGTGAGGTAACCCATTGCTTCGAGAATGTCTTCACCGCTGCCGTCTGTAACAGTGCGCTCCGGTACGGCTCCGAGGAAACCCGGAAGGTATTGCAGCGACTCGGGCGAGACTTTCATTCGAGGCGGCGGAGGAGGAGCTGACGTGGACACCTGTAACGGATTTTCTCGGGAAGTCACAGCGGTTGAGGAGATCTCAGCCGTCGGTTTTGACAGAGTGGCGGCGATTGTCAAACGGTTTTTGTTTTTGGAGGCGGTGGCGGTAGTGTGGGTCCCGGTGAAGGTTGGCGGGGCCAAGTCGAAGTGTTTGGGGCGGAGGAGAGAGGAATGGCATGGGGTGAGACGGAGGGTGGAGGTGTCCATGGTTTCTAGAGTGAGAAATCGAATGGTCAGAGAGAGAGAGAGAGAGGCGTCTTGAGTTTTGAATCTTTTGATTTTGGGTTTTGCGTATTTAATTCTGTGCCGAAGAGCCAGGGCTGTTTGGAGGGGCCGGGGGGGTTTTGTTGGCGCGTATGATAAGTAAGATCTTTTTATTATTTTTATTTTTATTTTTTTAAATAGAAATCCTCTTATATACCTCACATTGGCAAAATTTGCCAAATAGCACGTTACTTAGTCAACTTTTAGGAGAATAGCACTCAAACGAAATTATTTAATTTAATTATGTAGCATATTTTTTTGGAACTCAAGTTTTGGGCTAAAATTCGAGTTTGTCTTGAGTTCCAAGAATGTACTATATAACTAAATAACTTTATTTGGGTTTTATTATCTTAAAATTTTTCTAAAATTATGTTATTTAGCAGATTTTTTTTCTCACATTGTCTATATATAATTGTGTAAAATGTATCTACATTTAAATTTATACTGACACAATTGTTTTAATGGAAAATTTTATTGATATGTTCGAATGGCAAGATTTGGTTACATGAATTTGGATTTGGGTTATTAAAATCTAAATATTTTGTTTGGATAGTTTAAATAGGGTCAAGGATTTGGTCGTCAATGGTTTTAAACCTTAAAATCTTTAAATTTGTAATAACTTATAAACTTGGGCAAATTACAATACACCCACTTGTTGTTTGACCAAAATTTAAATTGTCTATCTGTGGTTTAAAATTTGACTCTCTACCCATCTAAGGTTGGCTCCATTAGAGTTCTATAACCCACCTTTGTTAAAAATATGGCTAAATATGTAATTTTGTTTAACTTTTATGCCTCTCTCCTTAAAAAACACAAAAAGCATAAAAATACATGATCAAATAAGATCAAAAAGAGCCCAATGGAACACTTTCATCATTGAATTTCAAATTACATGTACACAATTTAAATTCCAGTTAAACCTTAAGTGGGTAAAGTGTTAAATTTCAAATCACGGATAGGCAACTTAAATTTCAGTCAAACTACAAGTGGATAAGCTGTAATTTGTCCTATAAACTCATAGAATTTTAAAAACTCATAATATATATTTCAATATTTATAGATTTAGAATTAAGGCATTTCAAATCTATTTAAAGTTCTAATCAAAATTCAAGTATCCAAATGCAACTTATATGAATATAATTTTTCATGTTTTCTTGTGTTTTGATAATTTATAAAATAAAATAAAAATAGTTAAAAGATAATTATATTTTTGTTGAGAAGTGGGGACCCATGCATGGTGAAAGTTACATTCTTGGTATGACAAGGTCAAAATTCAAAAATGGAACAGTTGGTAAAACTAAAAATTGTTCATTACAATTTACTGTTACCTTATGAATCTTTTATTCATTGTGCTCGTGAAAAGAACATAAATAGAAAGATTTACATGCTGATGCCACCAGATATGCTCTTTAAAAAAAAGATGTTTTGTGTTTTATTTTTGCAAAGTAAAAATGCAGAAAAAACCAAAAAAAAAAAAAAAGGCGACTCTGCCTTTGTGGTAGGAATGTTATAGGCTCTTAATACATCTTACTATAAAAAGAAAAAATAGATTTGTAGGTGTGTATTCACTCTCCCGTTTCATTTAACCCTATCTTGTAGTTTGGGATCACTCGAGTACTAAATAGGGCTTACTATTACTCGACTCACAGCCTTGGACTTCACAAGGCGATGCCCTGCAAGGACTCCCATCAGGCCATAGAGATAGAAGGAGTACATTATAACTAAAGTTCAGCTAATGAAACCGAAAATAAAGAAGTCACTCGCAACTATATTTTTTGGATAACAACTTTATCTCACATTAAACTAAACAAGAAAAGTTAAAAGATAATTTTTCCACTCATTTTAAGATTGCCATCAAATATAATAAAATAGTATATTTTAAAAAAATACATTTGAAAAATGTTAATGTCGAAATAAATGGTGCATTAGTTTTTTTTTTTTTTTTTTGTGCGGATTTTGTCCAGTGTCCTGTGATATTGGACTCGTTGCGATCATGACATGTGTCCGAAATTGGACACTAGTCATGATCACACTGGGTCCAATGCACTGGAGGCATTAGACAAAAGCTACACCCATTTTTTTTTTTTTACGTGTCCTAAGATTGAAAGAATAAAGTGAATTGTGATTATTGTGTATAAAGAGAAAAAAAAAAAAAAACAGAAGTCAACAAAATAATATTTTATTGAAATGGAGTTTTTAGAATAGATAATATGGGTGTTTTTCTAAAGTGATTATATAAAGTAAAAAAAAAAAAAAAAAAAAAAAAAACATTCTCTTACTACAATAGACAACAATAAAAATTGCAAGAGCAGATGCCAATGCTAAATTGCTAATTTGCATGTTTTAGATTGTTATTTTGAAGGCGCAATGAAAAGATATCTTTATACGTGCACGTGGTGGAATTGAGTTACTCACGCGTTGCTCTTGTTTTAGCGCACGAGTGGGATTGGAAGTGATGTTTGGTTTTTTTGACTTTATAAAGTCTACTACTAACTTCGAACAGTCGAATACTTGTAAATTTGGTCAGAGAAAGTGGCCTGTCACTTGGGAGTTTGGTCATTGGCAAATTTGTCAATCCACAAGGACAAGTACAGTGATACTACTACAAATTAATTAGTCTAGATACACCCTAAAGTTACTATGATTAAAATTGAAACTTGTGTGGGTTTGGATTTAGCAGAAACGCTGAATCTTGCATCGTGTTTTTCCTTCTTCTTTTTTTGTGCTTTTACCCATTTAAGGAGAGACAAACTTTGCTGTTTATGAGATATGTTCCTATTCACGCACGGTTGAGTACTGTTTATACACTATTTAGCACTGTTCACAGATTAAAAAAATTTTAAAAATGGGTCCAACGATACTATTCACACATTTAAAAATTATTTTGCTATAGTGTTTTCAGTTTTCAGTTTCAGTAACAATAAATTCAATCCAAACAGACCTATATAGTCCACAGCCCAAGTGTAAGGATCCAATATATGACTACGGCCTAGTTTTGTTTACGACTACATTCCAAGGAACACTTAAAAGATATACACCGGAAAGAATTTGTACACGTGAAGAGGTTGATGCCATGCTATATACACAATAGTTCCACGTGTTGAATTGTAGAACACTAGAACCCTTCACACTTTTTGGTGTAATGGGAAAAAAAAAAATAGTGATTAGAATCAATTTTAGATTTTATTTGTATTACAAAATAAAAATATAAATCATTTGATTTTTTAAATATATAGAGATTTACATTAATCAAAAGAGACATTAATTTTAAGAATTTTAATAATTATGTCATAAAAAGTTAATCTCATTCGTATAAGACTGTGACAGATCCCAGTTTAATATTTTATTATTTTATTTCGACCTATAACTTACACCTCAATAGTTGTGAATATATTGTAATAATAACAAAATGTCACGACATTTTTAGTTGCGCTAGATCTCGGTATAATATTTTATTATTTTATTTTATTTTATTTTGATTCATAAGGAATTGACACTTGCGTCACAACATTTTCGTAATATCTCTATGTATACATTGTATTTAATTACAATGTAAATTTATATTGTAGACATAAAAAAATTGGCAAATTTTGTACACATTTACAAATTTTGTACAATATTTACCATTTTTTGTGCAAATATGTATAATATTAACCACTTTTGTGTATTTACAATGTAAACTTGCATTGCAAGTACAAAATAAACATATAAAGATCTTAAAAAAACAAAAAACAAAAACAATAACAAAGCTCAAACTAACTGGCATACTTGAAGGAAAAAAAAATAGAAAGAAAACAAAACAAAAAGTGCACCTCACAAATTGAATAAACCAATAAAACACTATTCATGAGCCTTTGGCTCCTTTTATATAGTTAATAGATATGCCAGCTTACATAAATATTTAAAAGGAAAAAAAAAAAAAAAACTTTAGGCACTGTAGAGATTAATGTTAAAATTTTGTAAACTTAGCATTTTTTTTTATTTGATCTATAAAAAACTAAGATCTCAACAATTGTGAAAATATTGTGATAACAACAAGTGTTGTAACATTTTCTCGAAATATTTATTTTTAGTTGTGGTTAATCACAGTCTCATATTTTATTATTTTATTTCGACTTGTAAGAAATTGACAAGTCAATAATTGTGAAAATATTGTAAAATTTGTTGTGTCAATATAACAATATATATACCAACTTATATAAATATTTAAAAAAAAAAAAAACACAAACCAATTACTAAAACAAAAAATAAATAAATAAACAAAAACTTTAGGCACTGTATTTACCGTGTTAGTTGAATAAACCAAAAGCACTGCACAATAGGTGTTGTAACATATTCTCAAAACATTTATTTTTAGTTGTGGTTAGTCACAGTGTCATATTTTATTATCTTATTTCGACTTGTAAGAAATTGACACGTCAATAATTGTGAAATTTGTTGTGTTAGTATAACAATATATATGGTGCTTACATAAATATTTAAAAGAAAAAAAAAAAACATAAACCGATTACTGAAAAAAAAAAAAAAAAAAAATAGGCACTGTAAAGTGCCAGTTGAATAAAGCAAAAGCACTGAACAATAAGTATTGTAACATTTTCTCAAAACATTTATTTTTAGTTGTGGTTAGTCACAATCTCATATTTTATTATTTTATTTCGATTTATAAGAAATTGACATGTCAATAATTGTGAAAATATTGCGAAATTTGTTGTGTCAGTATAACAATATATATACCTGCTTACATAAATATTTAAAAGAAAAAAAAACACAAACCGATTATTGAAAAAAAAAATTTAGGCACTGTAGCTATAGTGCCGGTTAATAATTGTGAAAATATTGTGAAATTTGTTGCGTTAGTATAATAATATATATATCAGCTTACATAAATATTTAAAAAAAAAAAAAACTTTAGGCACTGTAGCTATAGTGCCGGTTAATAATTGTGAAAATATTGTGAAATTTGTTACGTCAATATAATAATATATATATATCAGCTTACATAAATATTTAAAATAAATAAATAAATAAAAACTTTAGGGACTATAGCTCTAGTGCCGGTTAACTAAATCAAAAGCACTGTATATAAGGATTAAGGAAGAAAGAAAAGACAAAAATAAAAAATAAAAAGCACAAAACAAACCAAAAAAAAGACTCACGAAACCAAAGCACTGTAGTGGCATAACCACTTTATAAAAATATTGTGAAATTTGTTGCGTCAACATAATAATATATATATCAACTTACATAAATAAAAAAAAAAAAAAAAATTTAGGGACTGTAACTCTAGTACCAATTAACTAAACCAAAAGTACTGCATATAAAGAAGAAAGAAAAGACAAAAAAAATATATATATATATATATCAGAGCACTATTGCCGCTACAGTGCTTGCACAGTGTAAATACACTGAGTGCACAATACCGAAA